>NC_092377.1:102457176-102638672 GCF_030028105.1 Mobula birostris
CCTCACAGAGCAGGCACCCACATGGAGCAGGTCCCCCACATGGAGCAGGCCCCCACACAGAGCAGGTCCCCCACATGGAGCAGGTCCCCATACAGAGCAGGTCCCCCACATGGAGCAGGTCCCCACATGGAGCAGGTCCCCCACATGAAGCAGGTCCCCCACATAGAGCAGGTCCCCACATGGAGCAGGTCCCCCACACGGAGCAGGTCCCCCACACGGAGCAGGTCACCACACGGAGCAAGTCCCCCACATGGAGCAGGTCCCCCACATGGAGCAGACCCCGCATGGAGCAGGTCACCCACACGGAGCAGGTCCCCCACACGGAGCACGTCCCCACATGGAACAGGTCCCCACACGGAGCTGGTCCCGCACACGGAGCAGGTCACCACATGGAGTAGGTCCCCACATGGAGCAGGTTCCCACACGGAGCAGGTCCCCCACACGGAGCAGGTCCCTCACATGGAGCAGGTCCCCACACAGAGCAGGTCCCCACACGGAGCAGGTCCCCCACATAGAGCAGGTCCCGCACACGGAGCAGGTCAGCACATGGAGTAGGTCCCCACATGGACCAGGTCCCCACACGGAGCAGGTCAGCACATGGAGTAGGTCCCCACATGGACCAGGTCCCCACACGGAGCAGGTCACCACATGGAGCAGGTCACCACATGGAGCAGGTCCCCCACATGGAGCAGGTGCCCCACACGGAGCAGGTCCCCATACGAAACCAATCTCTTCACAGTGCCAGCTTCCATACATGAAGCCAGTCACACACATGGAACAGGTCACACACACACACACACAGAGCCAGACACATGCAGCAGAAACACAATGGTACTTTCACCTGTGGTCTCTGCCCTCTCCCCACAAGAGTTTTCTGGTTCTGATCCCCACTGGGCAATCATGGAAACACGGTGTGCAGTTGTGAACTTCAGCACGAAACGCTGTAGGTGTACTCACGGAGACAGGAGGGGCAGCACTCGCCCTCGATGAAGGAGGGGCTGGCACACGACACAGGAGGGCAGGTGATTCGGCCACAGATGATACTGAAGTCCTGTACAAAACCAAACAGAACCATTAACTCACAAACAGGAATGACCAGGAAACATCCCAAACAGAACCATTATCTCTCACAAGGAATACCCAAGGTATGCCTCCAAACAGAACCACTACTTCCAGACAAGGAAATACATGCAAACTGGACAGAGAGACTCCCAGTGAGACTATCCCAATGGGTGCAATATTTTCAGCTTCTCATTGCCATCAAAGGGGAGGGGGGATGGGAATCTTGGGGAAGAGGGGATAGGAAACTCAGAGGAGAGGGGATGGGAAATCAGGGGAGAGGGGATGGGAATCTTGGAGCCAGGGACATGGCAATCTCAGGAGGGATGAGTCAGAAATTCAGGAGAGAGGGTATGCAGATTTTGGGTGAAGAGATGCTACAGGAATCTCAGGGGAGAGGGGACCAGGTGTCTCGGGGGGGAGAGGATAAGGGAATCTCAGGGGCGAGAGGACAGGGATCTCAGGGGAGAGGAAGGAATTTTAAACAAGATCTGATGGGGGTAACCAGTTTTACACAGAGATTGGCCAATCTGGAAACCACCGCCAGAGGACCTGATGGAATCAGATATAGTTACCACCCTTAAGGGAAGTCTAGACAGGCACTTAAAAAGGCATATTGAAGGATACCAAACTAATACTGTCTCAGTATTTTTATATTTGTGTTCTGTAGCACTTTTTTTATTCGCAGTTATTTTGTAAATAACACTATCCTTTGGATTTTTGGTCAGATGCTAAATGCATTTCATTGGCTTTGTATCTGTACTCGGCACAATGACAATAAAGTTGCATCTAATCTAATCTAATGCAGGCACAGGATTATTACTGATGAGAAAAAGGTTAGCAAGGATGTGACCGGCTGATAGGTTTAGTTCAGTACAACTCTGTGAGTCTATTGTTCTATGACCTCTCACAACATGCTGCTATCGCAGGATCCTCCACCGTTCAGGCTATGCTCTCTTCTTACTGCTGCCTTCAGGAAGAAGGTACAGGAGCCTCAGGTCTCACACCATCAGGTTCAAGAACAATTATTACCCTCAATCATCAAGCTCTTGAACCGGAGGAAATAAAATCACTCAACTTCACTTGCCCCATCACCGAACTGATCCTACAACCTATGGACTCACTTTCAAGGAATCTTCATCTCATGTTCCAGATATTTATTGCTAATTTATTATTATCATTATTATTTTTCTTTCTGTATTTTCGTAGCTGATTTTTGCACTTTGGATTTTTGTCAGTCCTGTTGAGTGTGGTCTTTCATTGATTCAATTGTGTTTCTTGCATTTGCTGTGTATGCCTGCAAGAAAACAAATCTCTGGGTTGTTTATGGTGACATATATGTACTTTGATAATAAATTTACTTTGATCTTTGAATTTTATTTTGAATATTTAACTCGGAAGCAAGCCTTGAAGAGCAGCAAACAACCTGCCGCAGGAACTCAGCAGGTTGAAAAACGTCTGTAGTTGGGGAAGGAACAGTCGACATTTCGGGTCCAAACTCTGAACCATGACTTCTATGCCTGCAATGAGTTGTCAGAGGAGGGGATCGAGGCAGGTACAATTGCAATGCTTAAGAGACTTTTGGATAGGTACTGGGAGGGGAAGGGCTTGGAGGGTTATGGTCCGAACAAGAGGAACTGGGACTAGCAAGGAGGATGCTTGGTTGGCATGAATCAGATGGGCTGAAGGACCCCTTTCTGTGCTGTTATTCTAGAGGTGAGGTGTAGAGGTTTTTCTGGCTGTTTGCTGTGCAGACCCTACTCTCTCCTTGGCATTACATGGGCTGCAAAGAAAAGAGCCATCAGGATCGTCACAGAGGCTGTTGAGCAAGATTCTAGATGGCTATGCATCAAGAGGTGTGACCCGTGGACCAGTGCTGTTGAGAAATAAGCCAGGGCCTGATCACCCCTGGCTGGGTCACCTGGTCTGATGTTGAAAAGCGCGAATCACCCGATAAGCGCAGGTTACATCACCGATGATGTGTCCCAGTGCATCCTAGGATGTATCTCAGCATCATAAGCTCTGGTTCAGCCAGTGACACCCAGGAAGAGTCTGGATGACAACCAACATGGTTTCTCGGACAAGAGAATTACTGCATATAGAGTTTTCAGCAGTAATTGTGGTCCTGACAGGCAGGAAGTGGAAGGCCCAGGATGCAGTAGAGACGGCTGAATCACAGGGACAGTGACATCTGGTCAGATGGGGCTGGGCACTTTCCCTTCGACCTGCTTCGACAGGGCCGTGGACAGGGACGGATGCAAACTGGTCGAGGAAGAGGCGTGAGCAGCCGTTGATGAAGTGCATATCACCAGGATGGTAGGAATGGGACAGCAGGGAGCTTGGACAAGATGGGAGGGTGTGCTGAAGTGGAAGATCTCCTGGTCCAACATCTGGCAGGCTGAACCCCAGTGCATCAAGTTCATGATCCAGGCTGTGTACGACGTCCCATTTAGTCCAGTGAACGTGTTACTTGGGGCAAAATTGAGGCACCATCATGTCCTCTCTGCCCTGGCAGAGGGACCCTGCAGCATATAGCGTACAGGATCCTGTGGACCTAGCTAAAAAGCAAAACAAAAACACCCAAACACTAATCCCTCCTATCTACACCGGTCCATATCCCTCTACCTTCCTTACATCCTTGTGCCTATCCAAGTTTCTCTTAAAAGCCTCAGCTAAGAGACATTTAGATATCCTCAGCAGCTGCCCAAAAGCCCGGAGAGAAGGCTACTGCCACTGGCACCATGACCAGGTGCTGAAGGCAGTGGCAGAAAGTATCTTCTTGACCACTAAAACCTCCACCAACTCAGAAAGCCCATCGCCTTTGTCAAAGCTGGAGACCAACCGAGATCACCAAAAGGCTTGCTCACCATGGTGTCAGAATGACAACTGAAGGTCGATCTTGGCAAGAAATTAAAGTTCCCTGGCTTCATTATATCATCATCCCTGAGGCCAGACGTGGTCACTCTGTCAGAAACCTCGACGCAGATGGTCATGGTGGAACTGACAGTTGCTTGGGAAGACCTGACTGAGGAGGTGTTTGAACATAAGAAGCTGAAATACCAGCAGCTGGTAGACCAGTGGCAGAGACAGGGGTGGAGTGCATGATGTGAGCCTATAGAGGTGGGGTGTAGAGGTTCTGATGGCTGCTTGCTCTGCAGAACCTACTCTCTCCTCGGCATTACAGGGGCTGCAAGGAAAAGAGCCATCAGGATCATCACAAAGGCCACTGAGCAAGCCTCCAGATGGCTCTGGACAAGAAGTGTGACCCATGGACCAGTGCTGCTGGGACACAGGCTGTGGCCTGATCAAGCTTTGGCTGAATCACCTGGGTGAGGGTGTCTGATGCTGGAAGACCCTGTAACACCCGCTGACCGCAGGTCACATCACTGACGATGTGTGTCCCAGCACATCCTGGGTATGTCCCAGCAATATGACTATGACCTGAAGACCTCATTTTGCGAACTTGCACCCTCATTAATTAGCTTTCAGCTTCATTTAATTGTCACGTGTACGTTGGAACATACAGTGAAATATGTCATTTGCTACAAGTTGATTCACATCAGCGATGGATTGTCCTGGGAAGCCCACAGGGGTCACCACATTTCTGATGCCACCTCACTAACCCTAAACTGTATGACTTTAGACTGTGGGTAGAAACTGGAGCCCCCAGAGGAAGCACTCATGGTCACAGGGAGAACGTACAAACCCCTTACAGTCAGCGGCAGGAAATGAACCCTGATCTTACAGCTATCACTGTAAGGTAGTGGTCATCAACCAGTCGATCGCGATCGACCGGTCAATCTTGGAGACTTTCCCAGCAGATCACCAAAAAAAAAAGAAAAATAAATACACAAATACATTAAGCCTGATAAACCTTTAGATGTAAAAGCAAATTTTACCCCTAGAGTGCATATGTGAGTCATATGTAGTAACTTCTACTTTGTAAAAGGACCACTCGACAACTTCATGTCCAAAGGAACAACTTTATCTGGAACGGCAAAACCAATGCGGCGGAGGGGCTTATACACATATGCGCAGAAAAGACCGGAAGTAAAACCCTGCAACCCTGGAAACAACCTCTGTTTACAAACAGCTTTCCGTAGCAGGAGTATTGCTATATTACCAGTATCCTAGTTGGCATTAACTTATCTTTATAATGCTCACATTACAACACCTTTAAATCTAAGTTTCATTATTTAATTTTATTTCAACATGAAAAATAAATGAATAAAAATTGACTTGCACTCAGTGTGATGACTGGAGCTAGTCCCCTGAAATTTGGCTCATAGTTACAGACAGCCAGTCTGAGACAGTCTGTGAGATGTCTGTCAGTAAGACAGCTCCTGTACTTAGATTTAATAATTTTCATCTGTGAAAATGCAATTTCACACAGATAAGTTGACCCGAAGTAGGCAATGACTTTTAGTGCACATGTAGTGAGATGAGCAAACTTCTCCCTGCTGACAAGCCCCCAAAAGTCATCGTCCCTTGATCTTGCTTTAAGCTCGATGTTATTTTGCAAATCAATTATTTCCATTTCAGAATCACTTGGCACACCAAATACTTGCTGGAATTTGGCTGCTATCTGTTCTATATCGATCGGCAGAAATGGGTTTGAAATAAATGCAGCAATATCTTTCATGACATTTAACTCCCCAAAACGCCAATCGAACTCTATTGCCAGTTTGTCTAGATAAGCACAGTACTGCTCAGGGAGAAAAGCATTTTTTTTTCCTTGATGGCCTATAACAGTTTCTCCAAGTTGGGAAAGTGTGTCAGCCTCCTGTTCTTTAAATTTGAAATCCAAACACCGAGCTTGGCCTTAAAAGCATTTACTGCATTTATCATGTGGGGCAGGTATTGGTCCTTTCCCATGAGCTTGCTGTTAAATGTGCGTTTAATTTAGCCGTTAGGTCTGTCAGAAACCCTAAATCCAGTAGCCATGCATCACCTGACAGTCCCTCGTGCTCCTTGTTTCTTTATCTCAGGCAGCAAGTCAACAAACAGTTGCAGCACAGTGCCCTCGCAAACCTCCTGACAGACTGAATATTCGAATGGACAGTTTCCTTTGTTGGACAGAATGTTGAATCTGCCACGTTTTTCAGGTGTTTTGTATTGGTAAACTGCTACTGAGACACTAGTATAAGTTTCAGAGGTATGCAAGCTAATGACACCACTGTTTTTTGTTTCCCAGTTCCTTTACATTTGCGAAATGTTGGAATTTAAAGGGGGAGAAGTGTTGTAACGTGAGCATTATAAAAATAAGTTAATACCAATCAGGATAATGGTGATATAGCAATACTCCCGCTACGGAAAGGTTGTTTCGGGGTTGCAGGTTTTACTTCTGGTCTTTTCAGCGCATGCGTGTCTAAATCCCTCTGCTGCATTGGTTTTGCCGTCCCAGATAAAGTTGTTCCTTTGGACATGAAGTTGTCGAGTGGTCCTTTTTTAAAGTAGAAGTTACTACAAAAGGTATGAAGTATTGTAATATTCTTAAAGAAAGACAGCTATGGCCTGTTTGATATGCTAGTTACAGTGTTCTCTTGGTTGAATTAATTTGAAAGTTTGACAAAAGCATTTTATGTAATTCAAATACAATTAGACCAAA
The DNA here is from genome assembly GCF_030028105.1 of Mobula birostris. Taxonomy (NCBI): domain Eukaryota; kingdom Metazoa; phylum Chordata; class Chondrichthyes; order Myliobatiformes; family Myliobatidae; genus Mobula; species Mobula birostris. The sequence continues at coordinate 102,463,844 of NC_092377.1, forward strand.
TAAAAGGCCTCAAGTTGGAAGTACAATCTGAGCTGTTTTTTCTCTAAACGATTTAATAGGTTGATCTTGCCTTTCACTAAGGCAGAGGTAGGGGATCTTGGGCTTAAAAAGATTGGCGACCACTACTGTAAAACATTACGCTAACTGCTGCATTACTGTGACAACTTCCGAGGCCCATTTCAGATATAGCTGCGCCCTGGCACAGGTCTGGCTATTGTCCTGGCTGAATGCCCAACATCTCTTCATGACATCTATCAAACCCTCCACCAAAAACTTTCACTCAGTGGCCACCCATACACCTCTCGTTAACGCAAGTATCTCATCAGCCAATCATGTGGCAGCAACTCAATGCACAAAAGCATGCAGGCATGGTCAAGAGATTCAGTTGTTGTTCAGATCAAACATCAGAATGGGGAAGGGATGTGATCTCAGTGACTTTGACCGTGGAATGACTGATGGTGCCAGGTGGGGTAGTGTGAGTATCTCAGAAACTGCTGATCTGCTGGGATTTTCATGCACAAGTCTTTAGAATTTACAGAGAATGTTGTGAAAAGCAGTCCTGTGAGTGAAACACCTTGCTAATGAGAGAGGTCAGAGGAGAATGGCCACACTGGTTCAAGCTGACAGGAAGGTGACAGTAACTCAAATAAACACACATTACAACAGTGGTGTGCAGAAGAGTATCTCTCAACACACAACATGCCGAACCTTGAAGTGGATGGCCTACAGCAGCAGAAAAAGCCCCAAAAACACACTCAGTGGCCACTTTATTAGATAAAGGAGCTACCGACAAAAGTTGCTGCTGAGTGCAGCCAAAAGAAAATCTGCTCTGTCCCCAGATGACAGAATTCCCTGCACGAATTCCCAGTGACTGTGTCTGTTCAAAGACTCCCTCCGAGTCAATGACAGATCCTCAGGCTCAGCAGCTAGGATCATTTTCCAGCAAAAGTTTGTTTTTATCCTCAAACTCAGTCTGCTCCCAGTTATCTGTTTCTCTGAATGAATTTTTATGGCATCAGACTGAGTGGCATTCAACACTGAAGAGTTTCCCTGATTCTTAACATGTGGCGTTGAGCAAGTATGACTAATATTTGAAGGAATTAAACCTCAACATGCATGCTTAAAGAAAATGTCATTTGAGTTCAGCACTTTGATTATTTACATCTATTGGCATCCAGTTTTACGCTTATTTGCCTGCTATTCAGATTGACAATGTGCTCAGGACTGCAACATAAAGGAACTGCAATTGGATTTTTATTGTCACATGTACTGAGATACAAGAGGACCACAACCTTGTCATAGGGTTTGCAGGCTTGTGTCCCTCAATATCCGGACCTGCCTCTTGGCTTTTTTTTTCACTACCTTACTATTTTCTATTTATGATTTATAAATTAAATTTTTAATATTTTTAATATCTACTATCGATTTGTAATCCAGAGAGCAGGAAGCGCAGAATCAAATATACTGTGATGATTGTACGTTCAATTGTTTGGCGACAGTAAAGTATAAAGTAAAGTAAAGTAAATGAGCTGGAGAGCTGTGTTGACCAGAGTCAGGCCCTTTGTGCATTGACTATTGGTAGGGTTAACAAGGTCAAAGGGTAGAGGCCAGACTAAGAGTGATCCACTGGTCTTCAGGGTTCAGAGGTTCAGCTCAGGGTGAACAACCCTGACTGGTAAAACAAAATTGTTATGGAAACAGCGATGAAGAATCCTTCTACGTCTGAGTGTGACTGTATTGACAGATAGAGATGGAAGACCTTCAATGTTGCCCAAAATGCCAGCGGTGTAATAGGTGCAAGTACAACATCACAATCTACCTCATCATGGCCTTATTGCAGGGGTTGGCAACCTTTTTGCCTCTGTGGGCCGGATCGTATACGAAATATGGGAATTATCCCTTTAAGAACATCTAGTTATGTTTTGCCTCAAAGTAATGAATAACGCATGCTAGAAAATCATTTGTGCTTAACCAAGAATGCCAATTAGTAATCAAAGAACTCAGTTTAGTTGCAGTTTATTTCAATCAAGGCATCTTTTGAATCTATTAAAAGGACACAATGAATCTTTAAACATAAAACGTATGAACATGATGCATGGAATGGTGGTAAATTAAGTTAAATAAAAAAGAAAATTTTAATGCAAACAGTCAATAAATCGATGTGAAACTTGATGTTGTTTGTTCTGAAACCAGCCTTCATTCGCTCAACTTCATCTTTCCTTGCTGGCCCAGTAAACTTGTTAAAATTTCCTCTATTTGTGACCTTCTTCACAGCAACATTTTCTAGGCAAATGAGACAAACTGGTTTCCCAGCTTGCTCGATGAAGAAGTAATCTAGTGTCCAAGTGTCCTGGAAGTTTCGGCACTCAGTGTCTACCTTCTAGCGTTTTGCATTCATTGCCATTGAACTTTTTTTTCTTCGATTTTATTTCGAAACGCGAGTTATTCAACAAGTATCGTAGCACATGTAAATATCTGGATATTTAGCGTGGATTTCTTGTTAAAACACAGTGACACTGTTTCTGTTTACCAATTTGAACGATCCCAACTGAAATCCTGCGCGTGCACGGAGTGTATCTAATACATACTAATAAGGTAGTCTGCCTTCCCGTCATTCGTATATACCAGTGTTTGGTTTGGAAGAAAATGGAACCTGGGGCCAGTGTAACAAGATACCATGCATGTCCATCAGTGTGGTTGCGTGAAACACTCAGAATAAGGAAAACTCGCTCGCGGGCCGTATAAGCATAGTATCCCAATATTTGCTCAAGGGCCAACTCCTGCCTTATTGTCTACCTACACTGCACTTCCTGTCTCACTGTAACACAATATTCTGCATTTTGTTTTTGGTTCTGTTATTTCCACTGTGGATGGCATCTATAGAAGGCCTCAAGAAGACAACATCCATCATTACAGATTCCCACCACCCGGGCCATGACAAATTCTCACAGCTACCATCAGACTGGAGAGCAGAACTCCGACACCTCCAGGTTCAGGAACAGCTACTTCCCTTCAACAATTTGATTCTGGAACAAACTGTCCAAACCCAAGTCATCAGCAGAATTAACAACACTATGACTATTGTGATCACTTTGCATCAAAATAGATCTTGCAGTGTGGCTCAAAGGGCCAGAAGGGTCTATTCCATGCTGTATCTCAATAAATAAATAAAATTGTGATTGCATTGTGAATACATGCTCATGATGTTGCGACAATTAAGGTTTTCATTGCACATGTGCATCCATGTATTCATTCATATGTCAATAAACTTGACTTTGACTCTAGATTCTGGTCTTCCCTTGTACTGCCTCAATACACTGACGTAATGAATGGCTCTAATGAACCGCATGCACCAGTACATGTGACATTAATAACCAGATTTATGTACTTCGGTATGTGAACAAACGGTAAACAATAAGGGAATGGGGGGGGCACAGCAGTGTAGCAGTCAGAGTGAAGCTATTACAGCGCCAGCAACCTGTGTTCAATTCCACCGTGGGCAATTCATCGTCAATTCCACCATGAGCAACCCGTGTTCAATTCCACTCCAACAACCCTTGTTCAATTCCACCTTCTGCAACCCAGGTTCAATTCCACCGTCAGCAAACCCGTGTTCAATTCAACCCCAGCAAACCGTGTTCAATTCCACCGTCAGCAACCCGTGTTCAATTCCACCGTCAGCAAACCCGTGTTCAATTCAACCCCAGCAAACCGTGTTCAATTCCACCGTCAGCAAACCGTGTTCAATTCAACCCCAGCAAACCGTGTTCAATTCCACCGTCAGCAAACCCGTGTTCAATTCAACCCCAGCAAACCGTGTTCAATTCCACCGTCAGCAACCCGTGTTCAATTCCACCGTCAGCAAACCCGTGTTCAATTCCACCGTCAGCAAACCGTGTTCAATTCCACCGTCAGCAACCCGTGTTCAATTCCACCGTCAGCATCCCGTGTTCAATTCCACCGTCAGCAAACCCGTGTTCAATTCCACCGTCAGCAAACCGTGTTCAATTCAACCCCAGGAACCCGTGTTCAATTTCGTCAGCAACCCGTGTTCAATTCCACCGTCAGCAAACCGTGTTCAATTCCACCCTAACAACCTGTGTTCAATTCCACTACAGCAACCCATCTTCAATTCTGTCAGCAACCCGACTTCAATTCCACCGTTAGCAAACTGTGTTCAATTCCACCCCAACAACCCTTGTTCAATTCCACCTTCTGCAATCCAGGTTCAATTACACTGTCAGCAACCCGTGTTCAATTCAACCCCAGCAAACCGTGTTCAATTCTACCGTCAGCAACCCGTGTTCAATTCCACCGTCAGCAACCTGTGTTCAATTCAACCCCAGCAAACCGTGTTCAATTCCACCGTCAGCAACCTGAGTTCATTTCCACTGTCAGCAACCTGTGTTCAATTCAACCCCAGCAAACCGTGTTGAATTCCACCATCAGCCACATGTGTTCACATCCCCCCCGCAAACTGTGTTCATTTCCACCGTCAGTATCCTCTGTTTAATCCACCGTTAGAAACCTGTGTTCAGTTCTACCCTAGCAACTTGTGTTCATTTCTACCCCAACACCACGTGTTCAATTCCACTGTCAGCAACCACTGTTCAATTCCACTATCAACGCATGTTCAATTCCACCCCAACAACCCAAGTTCAATTCCACCGTCGCCAACCCGTGTTCAATTCCACTGTCCGCAAGCCTTGTTCAATTCTACAGTCAGAAAACCGTTCAATTCCCACCTGCAACCCGTGTTCATTTGCACCGTCAGCATCCCATGTTCAATTCCACCCTCTGCAACCCATGTTCAATTCCACCGTCAGCAAACCATGATCAATTCCAACATCAGCATCCCGTGTTCAGTTTCACCGTCAATCAACCGTGTTCAATTCCAACGTCAGCAACCCCAGTTCAACTCCACCGTCAGCAAGCCGTGTTCAATTCCAACGTCAGTCAATTCCACCGTTAGTATCCCGTGTTTAATTCCACTGTCAGCAAACCATATTCAATTCCAACGTCAGCATCCCGTGTTCAATTCCACCGTCAGCAACCCCAGTTCAATTCAACCATCAGCAAACCGTGTTCAATTCCAACGTCAGCATCCTGTGTTCAATTCTACCGTCAGCAAACCATGTTCAATTCCAACATCAGCATCCCGTGTTCAATTCCACCGTCAGCAAACCATGTTCAATTCCAACATCAGCATCCCGTGTTCAATTCCACCCCAACAACTCGTGTTCAATTACACCGTCAAAAACCCGTGTTCAATTCAACCTCAGCAATCCGTGTTCAATTCCATTGTCAGCAACCCGTGTTCTCTTTCGATATTTTTATTAATATTATATAAATTGCATAAATACAAATACAAAATTCATAAGGATACAAGTAATACGAATTACATTGCATTTAAATCATAGTAATATGATCACAGTATCCCATATGCCAGATCAATCATGTAGAAAATAAAGATGGAATTAGGAAATGAAATAAAATAAAATAATTGTAATTTACTTAAAAAAAATCTAACCCCACTACCAAAATGAGCTGGTTGGTTAAAAAAAAGAGCAGAAAATACCTTACCATATAATAATGATGATAATGGCTCAGATCCATACTTTAATAACAGTTCAGAGATTATGAAAATAACTCAGAAAGGGTCCCAATAACATTAGAAAATCATGTTTAAAATCAGAAATTGAACAACGAATCTTCTCTAGATCAAGGCACAACATAACAACAGTTTGCCATTGAACATGAATGGGCGGGGCGGCCTCCTTCCACTTGAGCAAGATCGCCCTCCTGGCCATAAGAGACATAAAGGTCAATACCCGCAAATTAGATGGCTTCATTGTAGCACTATCCTCCACAATACCAAACATGGCAGTCAAAGGATTGGGCTTAAAACTAACATTGAAAAGTACAGAAAAAGATTGAAATACATCTTTCCAAAATTTTTCAAGGCTCGGACATGTCTAAAACATATGAATTAGTGTGGCCACTCCATTAGTACATCTATCACAGTAAGGGGAATTATCCGCGTAGAAACGAGACAGCTTGTCTTTAGATATATGAGCTCTATGTACCACTTTGAATTGTAATAAAGAATGACGAGCACATAATGATGAAGAATCAATTTTAAAATAATCTTCCAGCTCTCTTCAGATATGAAAATCTGTAAATCCTTTTCCCAGTCTCCTTTAATTTTATCTAAAGAGGCCTTTTCAAGTTCCAACAGCAGACTGTAAATGTAAGATATTGAACCATTGTCAAAGGGTTTCAGATTAAAAATTGTATCTATTATATTCTTATCTGGACTTGTAGAAAATGTATGTAAATGAGATCTTTAAAAATCTCTAATATGTAAGTATCAAAAAAAGTGGGTATTGGAAAGGTTAAATTTCGTTGAAAGTTGCACAAAAGAAGAGAGATTCTCTCCATCAAACAAATCTTGAAATCGTTTAATACCCAATCTATCCCATTCTTTAAAAGGTAAGTCAATTAAGGATGGTTTGAAAGAACAATTAGAAAAGATGAGACTCGAGAGGGAGAATCTCAATAAACCAAAATATTTTCTAAACTGTAACCAAATCCTCAAAGTATGTTTGACCACCACATTGTCAATTAGTTTACTTAAAGATAAAGGAAGCGAGGATCTAAGTAAAGAAATAATGGAAAATTTCATAACGGAGTTGACTGCCAAAGAAACCTATACAGGGCAATTCTCATGGTTAATGTAATATATCCAGAATGTAATATTTCATATATTAACTGCCCAATAATATAACCTAAAATTGGGTAAGGGAAAGCCTCCATTCTGTTTGTTTTTTCGAAGGTGAGAAGATGGCAGGAGGAGAAGATGGTGGCACGCGCAGCTCTCCGTGAAATGATATCATATTTGTAAGTAGGATGCCGTGCACAATTCTGATTTGATGGAGACAGACATGAGAAGCCGAGGAACATCTGGAGAAAAACTTCTGAAATGCCTGGTTCGCTGCCGCTGCTACTGTGCGATCGAGAATCTCCGGAGGGAAGGCCCCAAAATCCCCGGCTTTGCCTGCTGCTGGCGACCGAGGCTGAGGTCAAAGCGTTCAGCAGAGATGGTGCTTGGTATTCGGTGTCGGAGGGCTGATTAGAGGCTTGAAGTTTTCGGACGACTAAGAGTCGGACTGTGGTCGGGCATGGCAGGGAGAGTTTTCTTCCTTCTCCCGTCTGCGTGAGGTGTGGGACTTTTGAGAGACTTTGAACTTTTTTACTGTGATCATGGCCTGTTCTTCATCAAGCTATGGTACTGTTGCACTGTTGCAACTATATGTTATAATTAGTGTTTTTTGTTAATTTTTCAGTCTTGGTCTGTCCTGTGTTTCTGTGATATCACACCGGAAGAATATTGTATCATTTCTTAATGCACGCATTACTAAATGACAATAAAAGAGGACTGCGTGTCCTTATAATCTAATCTAAAAAAAAGGTGAGCTTTATTTATGTGAGGTTTTTAATTCTTCCATATATAGGAAGAAAGAATTGAATACAAAGAGTCAAAAAAAGATATAGGAATAAAAACAGGCACAGCTTGAAAAAGGTATATAAATTTAAGTAAGATATTCATTTTAATAGAATTAATTCGGCCAATCAGTGATAAAGAGAGAGTCCACCAATTAGAAAGTGTTTTTTTTAACATAATTCATTAAAGTTATAAAATTTTCCTTAAATAAATCTTTATAATTCTTAGTAATTCTTACTCATAAACACGTAAATTGTTTTCTTAAAATTTTAAAAGGAAGGTTAATATCAGTTGGTATTAAATTCTTTAAAGGAAACAGTTTGCTCTTATGTAAATTTAATTTATATTCTGAGAACTGACCAAAATTAGTCAGTAAATAGAACACAAATGGTAAAGAGGTTGTAACATTAGGTATAAAAATCAATAAGTCATTAGCACAGAGCGACATTTTATGGATAGTACCTCTCCTTAAAATACCAGTAATCTCTTTAGACTCTCGAAAAGCAATTGCTAAGGGTTCTAATACCAAATCAAAAAGCAGAGGGCTCAAAGGACAACTTTGTCTAGTTCCACATTAAAGTTTAAAGGGTTTAGAATTCTGAAGATTAGTAAGAACCTGAGTGGAGGGAGATAAATAAAGTAATTTAATCCCATGAATAAAATTAGGTCCAAAATTAAACTTTTCTAAGGATGTAGATAGATAATTCTATTCAACTCTTTCAAAGGCCTTCTCTGCATCCAAAGATATCACACATTCCGATATTTCCTTAGATGGAGAATACATTACATTTAACAAACACCATATATTAAAATGGGAGTATCGATTTTTAATAAATCCCGTCTGATCACCTGAAACTATAGAAGATATAATATTTTCAAGTCTGCGAGCCAACACCTTAGATAAAATTTTAGTATCAAAATTGAGTAAAGAGATAGGTCTATATGAAGAACATTCAGTAGGATTCTTATTCTTTTCGAGAATAAGCAAAATAGAAGCTTCGTAAAAAGATTGCGGTAATCTTCCTACCTTAAAGGAATCTGTAAGGGTAGAACATAAGTGTGGTATAAGCAAGGAGGAAAAAGCCTTATAAAACTCTAGAGAATCCATTGGGTCCTGGGGATTTCCCAGAATGCAATTCTCAGATAGTCTGAGCAATTTCCTCCTGGGAAATGGGTTGATCCAATTGCCTACGATCATCTATCAAAAGATTAGGAATATTTAATTGATCTAAAAATTATTCATTGCAATATTATCATTAACAGAGTCAGAACTATACAATTTGGAATAAAATTCCCTAAAAGTGTCATTAATTTCAAAGTGGTCAGTTGTCATATCCCCATTGATTTTACGTACTTCTTTAATTTGCCACTTGGCTATAAGTGGCTTCAATTGATTAGCCAGTAGCTTACCAGTTTATCTCCGTGAATATAAAATTGACTTCTATCTCTTAAAAGCTGGCTTTCAACTGGATATGTTAAAAAAAGATCATATTTAGTTTTGGTTTCAATACGTCCCTTACGTTTCAGGATTGGGTACCGAAGCATATTTATGGTCCAGTTGTTTTAACTGATTAACTAGTTTGTTTCTCTCCTTGTTAGCTTTTTTAATGATGTTTGCAGTATAAGAAATAACTTGACCCCAGATATATGCTTTTAAAGTATCCCATATAATAAAACTAGACGTCTCTTCCAACGTATTTTCTTCAAAAAAAAGAGTAATTTGATTCTCCATAAATTTTTAAAAACCCTCATCGGATAACCGAGTTAAATTAAATCTCCAAAATCTACTCATAGGGATAAGACCAAGGAGATTTAAAGATAGAAGTACAGGAGAGTGGTCAGAAATAGCAATCTCTTTATATTCGATCGATCGAACCAATGGAATCATTTGACTGTCAATAAAAAAATAATCAATCCTGGTATAAGAATGATGGACATGAGAGTAAAAAGAATACTCCCTGTCTGTCGGATGATGAAAACTCCAAGCATCAACTATACCACATTTAGTTAGAAAGGATTGGATAAACAAAGCTGATTTATTAAGTGTGGCTGGTTTGATAGATGAGCGATCTAACCAGCAAATAAAATCTCCTCCTATCACAAGAAAGTAAGTACACAAATCTGGCAAAAACAAAAATAGACGTTCAAAAAATCCTGGATCATCTACATTGGGGGCGTATACATTAGCAAAATCAATCAATTTACTGTCTAAACTCACTGATAGAATAACAAATCGACCATTAGGATCTGAAACAACTTTATGCTGAACAAAGGAAACTGTATTAGCTACAAAAATCAAAACTCCACGTGATTTTGCATTAAACGAAGAATGGAATTGCATATTCTTCCACCGAGTAAAAAAACGTAAGCTATCACAGCTGCGTATGTGCGTTTCTTCTAAGAAAATAATGGGTGCTTTAAATTATTTAATATAAGCAAACACTTTTTTCCGTTTAACGGAAAACTAAATAAGTTAATATTTCGAACCATCTTAAATTCAAATCATCATGTAATTAAAAGATCTGGCCATAAGTTATTAAAACTAGAAAGCAAACTGTAAGGTAAGGTAGTCAAACAGACAATAATATAATCAACCCAACACAGCTCCCAGAGAGAAATAGGCCCTAGCCTCTCCCCCACGCAAAGCCAGAAAGCTGACCAACAGGCAATCAGCAAGCTAACAACTAAGTTCCCTCCCCAAAAATCCTGTTGACAGAAACTCCTGTCCTTCAAGGTCAAATATGTCCCTACCAAGACACAACATAAAAAGAAAAGTAACTCAGTACATGTATTTGAAAATACAAAAGGATCAGTTTAAACAAATTCAAAGAAAGCTGTATTAAAATAAAGTCTCAAAAAGGGATATAATAAAAAAGTATCAAAAAGTATATAACAAAAGACAATATATGAACAGCCAAAACGTAAGCTTATTGAAACCTTATTTCATTTCATATTAACAGAGGAGAAAAATGATCAAATAAGAAATATAACAGTTTTAAACTGCATCCTTCAAACTCTTTTGTGTCTTCAACCGACTTAATATTTTTTCGTAATCCCTTCTTCAAAACAATACTCAGATGGGTGGGAAACCGAAGGGATAGTTTAAATCCTTTATTATAAAGTTCTGACATAACTTCTTTATATTTCATACAATCGGCCATAACTTCAGGCAAATAATCTTCTACAAATTTGACCTTGTAACCATGGAAATCGATCATTCCTTGTTGACGAGTATGGCAAATTAAAAGGTCCTTAATACGAAATTCATGAAAACTTAGAATGACCGACCTGGGTCTCGCTGCCGACGGCAATGGCTTTGATGTCAGCGAGCAATATGCTCGACCGAGCTTTGGCTCAGAAGTGAATAAAGCAGGGAATAGCTGTTTCAGAAAGTTTGCAAAGAACTTCTTAGGGTCAGCGCCTTCAATTGATTCTTCAAGACCCAGAATTCGCAATTTAATTCTCCTGTTTCTATTTTCTAGACTGATAATCCTTTTCATCATTTTTTCATTGGATAAGGATAACTCTTTGCAGAGTTTAAGTGTATCTTTAAGATCCTCTTCAAATGTTACCAGCTTTGCAGTATTTTCCTGAATTCTGTTCTCGTGCTCAGCTAAAGTTTATTGGATTGTATCCAATTTGCCATTAAATTATTGAAACTTCTCGGAAAATTCCAATTTTTGCTGTTTAAGGAAGTCACTGATTGAATCCAAAGTGACTGGGGATTCATCTTCTGTATCTCTTTCTTTTGCAGAAGCTTTTCTTCTTTTCCCAGCCAGAGTAGAACAGTATTAAGGTATTAAAATAAGGTTTCAAAAAAAAACTGGTTGGAGACAATAAAGTAAATAGGATAGGAGCAATCTAAAACGACGTTACTGCATCAGCTGCCAACAGGGCTCTGAGTAACCCATGTTCAATTCCATCCCAGCACTCCGTGTTCAATTCCACCGTCAGCAAACTGTGTTCAATTCAACCACAGGAACCCATGTTCAATTCCATCAGCAATCCATGTTCAATTCCATCGTTAGCAACCCATGTTCAATTTCACTGTCATCAAACCGTGTTCAATTCCATCAGCAATCTATGTTCAATTCCATCGTTAGCAACCCATGTTCAATTTCACTGTCATCAAACCATGTTCAATTCCACCATCAGAAACCCGTGTTCAATTCCACTGTCAGCAACCTGAGTTCATTTCCACTGTCAGCAACCTGTGTTCAATTCCACCGACAGCCACCCGTGTTCAGTTCCACCGTCAGCAACCTGAGTTCATTTCCACTGTCAGCAACCCGTGTTCAATTCCACCGTCAGCAACCCGTGTACAATTCCACCGTCAGCAACCCGTGTACAATTCCACCGTCAGCAACCCGTGTTCAATTCCACCATCAGCAACCACTGTTCATTTCCACTGTCAGCAACCCGTGTTCAATTCCACCGTCAACAAACCGTGTACAATTCCACCCCAGCAACCCGTGTTCAATTCCACCCCAACAACCCGTATTCAATTCCACCCCGGCAACCCGTGTTCAATTCCACCCCAACAACCCGTGTTCAATTCCACCCCAACAACCCGTGTTCAATTCCACCTCAACAAGCTGTGTTCATTTCCACCGTCAACAACCAATGTTCAATTCCACTTCAACAACCCAAGTTAAATTCACCCAACTGTAAACCGTGTTCAATCCCACCCCAATAACACATGTTCAATTCCACCATCAGCGACCCGTGTTCAATTTCACTGTCAACAACCCGTGTTCAATTTCACTGTCAACAACCCGTGTTCAATTTCATCAGTGACCTGTATTCCATTCCACCGTCAGTGACCTATGTTCAATTCCACTATCAACGACCTGTGTTCAATTCCAACATCAGCAACCCGTGTTCAATTTCACTGTCAACAACCCGTGTTCAATTTCACTGTCAACAACCCATGTTCAATTTCGTCAGTGACCTGTATTCAATTCCACCGTCAGTGACCTATGTTCAATTCCACTGTCAACGACCCGTGTTCAATTCCACTATCAACGACCTGTGTTCAATTCCACTGTCAGCAACCTGAGTTCATTTCCACTGTCAGCAGCCCGTGTCTAATTCCACCGTCAGCAACCCGCGTACAATTCCATCGTCAGCAACCCATGTACAATTCCACCTCAGCAACCCGTGTTCAAATCCAACGTCAGCAACCACTGTTCATTTCCACCCTCAGCAACCCGTGTACAATTCCACCGTCAGCAACCTGTGTTCAATTCCAACGTCAGCAACCACTGTTCATTTCCACCATCAGCAACCCGTGTACAATTCCACCGTCAGCAAACCCGTGTTCAATTCCACCGTCAGCAACCAGTGTTCAATTCCACCGTCAGCAACCACTGTTCATTTCCACTGTCAGCAACCCGTGTACAATTCCACCGTCAGCAACCCATGTTCAATTCCACCGTCAGCAACCCGTGTTCAATTCCACCCCAACAACCCGTGTTCAATTCCACCCCAACAACCCGTGTTCAATTCCACCCCAGCAACCCGTGTTCAATTCCACCCCAGCAACCCGTGTTCAATTCCACCCCAACAACCCGTGTTCAATTCCACCTCAACAAGCTGTGTTCAATCCCACCCCAATAACACATGTTCAATTCCACCATCAGCGACCCGTGTTCAATTTCACTGTCAACAACCCGTGTTCTATTTCGTCAGTGACCCATGTTCAATTCCACCATCAGCGACTCGTGTTCAATTCCACCGTCAGCAACCCGTGTTCAATTTCACTGTAAACAACCCATGTTTAATTTCATCAGTGACCTGTATTCAATTCCACCGTCAGTGACCTATGTTCAATTCCATTATCAACGACCTGTGTTCAATTCCACCATCAGCAACCCGTGTTCAATTTCACTGTCAACAACCCGTGTTCAATTCCACCGTCAGCAAACAGTGTTCAATTCCACTGTCAGCAACCTGTGTTCAATTCCACCGACAGCCACCCGTGTTCAGTTCCACCGTCAGCAACCTGAGTTCATTTCCACTGTCAGCAACCCGTGTTCAATTCCACCGTCAGCAACCCGCATACAATTCCACCGTCAGCAACCCAAGTACAATTTCACCGTCAGCAACCCGTGTTCAATTCCAACGTCAGCAACCACTGTTCATTTCCACCGTCAGCAACCCGTGTACAATTCCACCGTCAGCAACCCGTGTTCAATTCCACCGTCAGCAACCACTGTTCATTTCCACTGTCAGCAACCCGTGTTCAATTTCACCGTCAGCAACCCGTGTTCAATTCCAACGTCAGCAACCACTGTTCATTTCCACCGTCAGCAACCCGTGTACAATTCCACCGTCAGCAACCCGTGTTCAATTCCACCGTCAGCAACCACTGTTCATTTCCACTGTCAGCAACCCGTGTTCAATTCCACCGTCAGCAACCCGTGTTCAATTCCACCCCGACAACCCGTGTTCAATTCCACCCCAACAACCCGTGTTCAATTCCACCTCAACAAGCTGTGTTCATTTCCACCGTCAACAACCAATGTTCAATTCCACTTCAACAACCCAAGTTAAATTCACCCAACTGTAAACCATTCAATCCCACCCCAATAACACATGTTCAATTCCACCATCAGCGACCCGTGTTCAATTTCACTGTCAACAATCCGTGTTCAATTTCGTCAGTGACCCATGTTCAATTCCACCATCGGCGACTCATGTTTAATTCCACCGTCAGCAACCCGTGTTCAATTTCACTGTAAACAACCCGTGTTCAATTTCATCAGTGACCTGTATTCAATTCCACCGTCAGTGATCTATGTTCAATTCCACTATCAACGACCTGTGTTCAATTCCACCGTCAGCAAGCCGTGTTCAATTCCACCGTCAGCAACCCGTGTTCAATTCCACCCTTAGCAACCTGTGTTCAATTCCACTACAGCAACCCGACTTCAATTCCACCGTAGGCAAACTGTGTTCAATTCCACCCCAACAACCCTTGTTCAATTCCACCTTCTGCAATCCAGGTTCAATTACACTGTCAGCAACCCGTGTTCAATTCAACCTCAGCAAACCGTGTTCAATTCCACCGTCAGCAACATGTGTTCAATTCTACCATCAGCAACCTGTGTTCAATTCCACCGTCAGCAACTCGTGTTCAATTCCACCGTCAGCAACTCGTGTTCAATTCCACTGTCAGCAACCCGTGTTCAATTCCACCGACAGCAACTCGTGTTCAATTCCACTGTCAGCAACCCGTGTTCAATTCAACCCCAGCAAACCGTGTTCAATTCCACCGTCAGCAACATGTGTTCAAATCCCCCCCACAAACTGTGTTGAATTCCACCGTCAGTAACATGTGTTCAATTCCACCGTCAGCAACCTGTGTTCAATTCCACCGCCAGCAACCCGTGTTCAATTCCACCGCCAGCAACCCGTGTTCAATTCCACTGTCAGCAACCCGTGTTCAGTTCCACCGTCAACAAACCGTGTACAATTCCACCCCAACAACCCGTGTTCAATTTCACCGTCAGCAACCCGTGTTCAATTCCACCGTCAGCAACCCGTGTACAATTTCACCGTCAGCAACCCGTGTTCAATTCCAACGTCAGCAACCACTGTTCATTTCCACCGTCAGCAACCCGTGTACAATTCCACCGTCAGCAACCCGTGTTCAATTCCACCGTCAGCAACCACTGTTCATTTCCACTGTCAGCAACCCGTGTTCAATTCCACCGTCAGCAACCCGTGTTCAATTCCACCCCAACAACCCGTGTTCAATTCCACCCCAGCAACCCGTGTTCAATTCCACCCCAGCAACCCGTGTTCAATTCCACCTCAACAAGCTGTGTTCATTTCCACCGTCAACAACCAATGTTCAATTCCACTTCAACAACCCAAGTTAAATTCACCCAACTGTAAACCATTCAATCCCACCCCAATAACACATGTTCAATTCCACCATCAGCGACCCGTGTTCAATTTCACTGTCAACAACCCGTGTTCAATTTCGTCAGTGACCCATGTTCAATTCCACCATCAGCGACTCATGTTTAATTCCACCGTCAGCAACCCGTGTTCAATTTCACTGTAAACAACCCGTGTTCAATTTCATCAGTGACCTGTATTCAATTCCACCGTCAGTGACCTATGTTCAATTCCACTATCAACGACCTGTGTTCAATTCCACCGTCAGCAAGCCGTGTTCAATTCCACCGTCAGCAACCCGTGTTCAATTCCACCCTTAGCAACCTGTGTTCAATTCCACTACAGCAACCCGACTTCAATTCCACTGTTAGCAAACTGTGTTCAATTCCACCCCAACAACCCTTGTTCAATTCCACCTTCTGCAATCCAGGTTCAATTACACTGTCAGCAACCCGTGTTCAATTCAACCCCAGCAAACCGTGTTCAATTCCACCGTCAGCAACATGTGTTCAATTCTACCATCAGCAACCTGTGTTCAATTCCACCGTCAGCAACTCGTGTTCAATTCCACCGTCAGCAACCCGTGTTCAATTCCACTGTCAGCAACCCGTGTTCAATTCCACCGTCAGCAACTCGTGTTCAATTCCACTGTCAGCAACCCGTGTTCAATTCCACCAACAGCAACCCGTGTTCAATTCAACCCCAGCAAACCGTGTTCAATTCCACCGTCAGCAACATGTGTTCAAATCCCCCCCACAAACTGTGTTGAATTCCACCGTCAGCAACATGTGTTCAATTCCACCGTCAGCAACCTGTGTTCAATTCCACCGTCAGCAACCCGTGTTCAATTCCACCGCCAGCAACCCGTGTTCAATTCCACTGTCAGCAACCCGTGTTCAATTCCACCGTCAACAAACCGTGTACAATTCCACCTCAGCAACCCGTGTTCAATTCCACCCCAACAACCCATGTTCAATTCCACCGTCAGCAAACCCGTGTTCAATTCCACCCCAACAACCCGTGTTCAATTCCACCCCAACAACCCATGTTCAATTCCACCCCAACAACCCGTGTTCAATTCCACCGTCAGCAACCCGTGTTCAATTCCATCATCAGCGACCCGTGTTCAATTTCACTGTCAACAACCCCTGTTCAATTTTGTCAGTGACCCGTGTTCAATTCCACCATCAGCAAACCATATTCAATTTCACCATCAATAACCCATGTTCAATTCCACCATTAGCAACCCGCATTGAACTCCACCATCAACAACCCGTGTTCAACTCCACCGTCAGCAACAAGCATTCAATTCCACCGTCAGCAACCCGTGTATACTTCCACCGTCAGCAACCCGTGTTCAATTCCACCATCAGCAACCCGTGTACAATTCCACCGTCAGCAACCCATGTTCAATTCCAACAGCAAACATGTTCAATACCACCCCAACAGCCCATGTTCAATTCCACTGTCAGCAACCCACGTTGAATTACACCTCAACAACCCCTGTTCAATTTCACAGTTTACACCTCATGTTCAATTCTGCCCCAACAATGTGTTCAATTACAACGTCAGTAATCCGTGTTCAATACTGTCACCAAATCGTCTTCAATTGAACTCCAGCCAACCTGTGTTCAATCCTATCGTCAAGAACGCGTGTTCATAATCCATAGAAACCGTAGAAAAACTACAGCACAGAAACAGGTCTTTTGGCCCTTCTTGGCTGTGCTGAACCATTTTCTGCCTAGTCCCACTGACCTGCACATGGACCATATCCCTCCATACACCTCCCATCCATGTATCTGCCCAATTTATTCTTAAATGTTAAAAAAGAACCCGCATTTACCACCTCATCTGGCAGCTCATTCCACACTCCCACCACTCTCTGTGTGAAGAAGCCCCCACTAATGTTCCCTTTAAACTTTTCCCCCTTCACCCTTAACCCATGTCCCCTTTTTTCTCTCCCCTCGCCTCAGTGGAAAAAGCCTGCTTGCATTCACTCTATTTATAGCCATCATAATCTTATATACCTCGATCAAATCTCCCCTCATTCTTCTACGCTCCAGGGAATAAGGTCCTAACCTATTCAACCTTTCTCTGTAACTGAGTTTCTCAAGTCCCGGCAACATCCTTGTAAACCTTCTCTGCACACTTTCAACCTTATTAATATCTTTCCTGTAATTTGGTGACCAAAACTGAACACAATACTCCAGATTCGGCCTCACCAATGCCTTATACAACCTCATCATAACATTCCAGCTCTTATACTCAATACTTTGATTAATAAAGGCCAATGTACCAAAAGCTCTCTTTACTACCCTATCTACCTGTGACGCCACTTATAGGGAATTTTGTATCTGTATTCCCAGATCCCTCTGTTCTACTGCACTCCTCAGTGCCTTACCATTTACCCTGTATGTTCTACCTTGGTTTGTCCTTCCAAAGTGCAATACCTCACACTTGTCTGTATTAACTCCATCTGCCATTTTTCAGGCCATTTTTCCAGCTGGTCCAAATCCCTCTGCAAGCTTTGAAAACCTTCCTCACTGTCCACTACACCTCCAATCTTTGTATCATCAGCAAATTTGCTGATCCAGTTTACCACATTATCATCCAGATCATTGATATAGATGACAAATAACAATGGACCCAGTACTGATCCCTGTGGCACACCACTAGTCACAGGCCTCCACTCTGAGAAGCAATCCTCTACTACCACTCTTTGGCTTCTTCCACTGAGCCAATGTCTAATTCGGTTTACCACCTCTCCATGTATACCTAGCGAATGAATTTTCCTAACTAACCTCCCATGTGGGACCTTGTCAAAGGCCTTACTGAAGTCCATGTAGGCAACGTCCACTGCCTTCCCTTCATCCACTTTCCTGGTAACCTCCTCGAAAAACTCCAATAGATTGGTCAAACATGATCTACCACGCACAAAGCCATGTTGACTCTCCCTAATAAGTCCCTGTCTATCCAAATGCTTGTAGATTCTGTCTCCTAGTACTCCCACCGATAACTTATCCACTACCGATGTCAAACTTACCGGCCTATAAATTCCCAGATTACTTTTTGATCCTTTTTTAAACAACGGAACAACATGAGCCATTCTCCAATCCTCCGACACCTCACCCGTAGACACCGACATTTTAAATATATCTGCCAAGGCCCCTGCAATTTCAACACTAGTCTCCTTCAGGGTCCGAGGGAATACCCTGTCAGGTCCTGGGGATTTATCCACTTTAATTTACCTCAAGATAGCAAGCACCTCCTCCTTTTCAATCTGTACAGTTTCCATGATCTTACTACTTGTTTCCCTTAATTCCATAGACTTCATGCCAATTTCCTTAGTAAATACAGACGCAAAAAACCCATTTAAGATCTCCCCCATTTTTTTTGGTTCCGCACATAGCCGACCACCCTGATCTTCAAGAGGACCAATTTTATCCCTTACAATCCTTTTACTCTTAATATACCTGTAAAAGCTCTTTGGATTATCCTTCACTTTGACTGCCAAGGCAACCTCATGTCTTCTTTTAGCCCTCCTGATTTCCTTCTTAAGTATTTTCTTGCACTTTTTATACTCCTCAAGCACCTTATTTACTCCCTGTTTTGTATACATGTCATACAACTCTCTCTTCTTCTTTATCAGAGTTGCAATATCCCTTGAGAACCAAGGTTCCTTATTCCTATTCACTTTGCCTTTAATCCTGACAGGAACATACAAGTTCTGCACTCTCAGAATTTCTCCTTTGAAGGCTTCTCACTTACCGATCACATCCTTGCCAGAGAACAACCTGTCCCAATCCACGCTTTTTAGATCCTTTCTCATTTCTTCAAATTTGGCCTTCTTCCAGTTTAGAACCTCAACCCTAGGAACAGATCTATCTTTATCCATGATCAAGTTGAAACTAATGGTGTTATGATCACTGGAACCAAAGTGCTACCCTACACACACTTCCGTCACTTGTTCTAACTCGTTTCCTAATAGGAGATCTGCTATTGCATCCCCTCTAGTTGGTATCTCTATATATTGATTTAGAAAACTTTCCTGAACACATTTTACAAACTCTAACCCATCTAGACCCCTAACAGTATAGCAGTCCCAATCAGTATGTGGAAAATTAAAATCCCCTACCACCACAACTTTATGTTTCCTGCAGTTGCCTGCTATCTCTCTGCAGATTTGCTCCTCCAATTCTCGCTGACTATTGGGTGGTCTATAATACAACCCCACAAATGTGGCCATACCTTTCCTGTTTCTCAGCTCCATCCATAAGGACTCAGTAGACAAGCCCTCTAATCTGTCCTGCCTGAGCACTGCTGTAACATTTTCCCTGATGAGCAATGCTACACCCCCACCTTTCATTCCTCTGCCTCTATCACATCTGAAACATCAGAACCCTGGAATATTAAGCTGCCAGTCCTGCCCCTCCTGTAGCCAAGTTTCACTAATTGCTATAACGTCATAATTCCACGTGTCAATCCATGCCCTCAACTCGTCTGCCTTCCCCGCAATACTCCTAGCATTGAAATATATACACCTCAGAAGATTTTTACCACAACTCACAACCTTTCTATTTGCGACTTTGCTTGAACTTTTAACATCATTTATTTTCACCCCAGCCACACTGTCAGCTCTGGCACTCTGGTTCCCATCCCCCTGTAAATCTAGTTTAAAGCCTCCCCAATAGCACTAACAAACCTCCCTGAAAGGATATTGGTCCCCTTGTAGTTCAAGTGTAACCCTTCTCTCTGCCCCAGAAGAGGTCCCAATGATCCTGAAATCTGAAACCCTGCCCCCTACACCAGTTCCTCAGCCACTTGTTCATCCTCCAGAGCATCCTATTCTTACCCTCACTGGCACGTAGCACAGGTAGCAATGCTGAGATTACCACCCTTGAGGTACTGCTTTTCAACTTCCTACCAAGCTCTCTATACTCACTCTCCAGGACCTCTTCACTCTTCCTTGCTATGTCATTGGTACCGATGTGCACCACGACATCTGGCTGATCACCCTCCCGCTCCAGAATGTCATGCAAGCAATCACAGACATCATTGACCCTGACTTCCCACATCCTGCAAGAGGAACATTCCAACGTCCTGCCTGGCATTCTCTCCACTCTAAACAATCTGGACAAAAAACTTACCGGAACCTACCCTGGCCTCTGCCTGTTCTCGCCAAAGCCTGTTGAGCCAAAGCCATCCCACTCTGCCCTCTCTCACTCCGCTGCCCGCTGTATATCCACACCAACAACCCGTCTTCAATTCCACCATCAGCAATCTGTATTCGATTTGACCCTGGCAACCCGTGAATAATTCCACCGACAGTAAACCATGTTCAATTCCTCCCCAACAACCGGTGTTCAAGTCCATCGTGAGTAGAATTCCACTCCAACAACATGTGTTTAATTCCATCGTCAGCAACCCATAATCAATTCCACTCCAGCAAATCGTGTACAATTCCACCGTCAGCAAACCGTGCTCATTTTTATCGTCCTCAACCTGTGTTCAATTCCACCATCAGCAGCCTGTGTTCAATTCCACCGTCCTCAACCCATGTTCAATTCCACCATCAGCAACCTGTGTTCAATCCCACCGTCCTCAAACCATGTCAGTTCCACCGTCAGCAACCCGTGTTCAATTCCACCGTCAGCAACCCCTGTTCAACTCCATCATCCTCAACCCGTGTTCAATTCCACCGTCAGCAACCCGTGTTCAATTCCACCGTCAGCAACCCGTGTTCAGTTCCACCGTCAGCAACCCGTGTTCAACTCCACCGTCAGCAACCCGTGTTCAATTCCACCGTCAGCAACCCGTGTTCAACTCCACCGTCAGCAACCCGTGTTCAGTTCCACCGTCAGCAAACCGTGTTCAATTCCACCGTCAGCAACCCGTGTTCAATTCCACTCCAGCAAACTGTATTCAATTCCACCCCAGCAACCAGTGTTCAATTCCAACGTCAGCAACCTGTGTTCAATTCCACCGTCAGCAAACCGTGTTCAATTCCAACGTCAGCAACCTGTGTTCAATTCCACTGTCAGCAAACCGTGTTCAATTCCACCGTCAGCAAACCCGTGTTCAATTCCACCCCAACAACCCATGTTCAATTCCACCGTCAGCAAACCCGTGTTCAATTCCACCGTCAGCAACCCGTGTTCAATTCCACCGTCAGCAACCCGTGTTCAATTCCACCGACAGCAACCCGTGTTCAATTCTACCTTTAGTAGCCGGTGTTCAATTTCACCCCAACAACCCATGTTGACTTCCATCCCAGCCACGAGTGTTTAATTCCACCGTCAGCAAACCATGGTCAATTCAACTCCAGCAAACTGTTTTCAATTCCACCCCAGCAACCAGTGTTCAATTCCAACGTCAGCAACCTGTGTTCAATTCCACCGTCAGCAAACCGTGTTCAATTCCAACGTCAGCAACCTGTGTTCAATTCCACTGTCAGCAAACCGTGTTCAATTCCACCGTCAGCAAACCCGTGTTCAATTCCACCCCAACAACCCATGTTCAATTCCACTGTCAGCAAACCCGTGTTCAATTCCACCGTCAGCAACCCGTGTTCAATTCCACCGTCAGCAACCCGTGTTCAATTCCACCGACAGCAACCCGTGTTCAATTCTACCTTTAGTAGCCGGTGTTCAATTTCACCCCAACAACCCATGTTGACTTCCATCCCAGCCACGAGTGTTTAATTCCACCGTCAGCAAACCATGGTCAATTCAACTCCAGCAAACTGTTTTCAATTCCACCCCAGCAACCAGTGTTTAATGTCACTGTCAGCAAAAAGTGTTCAATTCCTCCCAACAACCCGTGTTCAATTTCACCCCAGCAACCTGTGTTCAAATCCACCGTCAGTATCCGGTGTCCAATTCCACCCCAGTAGTCCGTGTTCAAAGCCACCGTCAGCAACCCGAGTTCGATTCCACCCCAGCAAACTGTGTTCAATTCCACCATCAGCAACCCGTGTTCAATTCCACCATCAGCAAACCGTGTTCAATTCCACCCCAGCAAACCGTGTTCAATTCCACCCCAGCAAACTGTGTTCAATTCTACCCCAGCAACCCGTGTTCAAATCCACCGTCAGTATCCGGTGTTCAATTCCACCCCAGCAACCCGTGTTCAATTCCACCCCAGCAACCTGTGTTCAATTCCACCCCAGCAACCCGTGTTCAATTCCACCGTCAGTATCCGGTGTTCAATTCCACCCCAGCAACCCGTGTTCAATTCCACCCCAGCAACCTGTGTTCAATTCCACCCCAGCAACCCGTGTTCAATTCCACCGTCAGTATCCGGTGTTCAATTCCACCGTCAGCAACCCGTGTTCAAAGCCACCGTCAGCAACCCGAGTTCGATTCCACCCCAGCAAACTGTGTTCAATTCCACCATCAGCAACCCGTGTTCAATTCCACTGCAGCAACTTGTGTTCAATTTCACTCCAGCAAATCGTGTTCAATTCCACCCCAGCAAACTGTGTTCAATTCCACCCCAGCAAACCGTGTTCAGTTCCACCCCAGCAACCCGTGTTCAATTCCACCCCTGCAACCCGTGTCCAATTCCACCCCAGCAATCCGTGTTCAATTCCACCCCAGCAAACCAT
The DNA here is from genome assembly GCF_030028105.1 of Mobula birostris. Classification (NCBI taxonomy): domain Eukaryota; kingdom Metazoa; phylum Chordata; class Chondrichthyes; order Myliobatiformes; family Myliobatidae; genus Mobula; species Mobula birostris. The sequence goes on from NC_092377.1 coordinate 102,486,862, forward strand.
GTTCAATTCCACCCCAGCAACCCGTGTTCAATTCCAACATCAGCAAACCGTGTTCAATTCCACCCCAGCAACCCGTGTTCAATTCCAACATCAGCAAAACGTGTTCAATTCCACCCCAGCAAACCGTGTTCAATTCCACCCCAGCAACCCGTGTTCAATTCCAACGTCAGCAACCCGTGTTCAATTCCAACGTCAGCAACCCGTGTTCAATTCCACTCCAGCAACCCGTGTTCAATTCCATCCCTGCAACCCGTGTTCAATTCCAACGTCAGCAACCTGTGTTCAATTCCACCGTCAGCAAACCGTGTTCAATTCCAACATCAGCAAAACGTGTTCAATTCCACCCCAGCAAACCGTGTTCAATTCCACCCCAGCAACCCGTGTTCAATTCCAACGTCAGCAACCCGTGTTCAATTCCAACGTCAGCAACCCGTGTTCAATTCCACTCCAGCAACCCGTGTTCAATTCCATCCCTGCAACCCGTGTTCAATTCCAACGTCAGCAACCTGTGTTCAATTCCACCGTCAGCAAACCGTGTTCAATTCCAACGTCAGCAACCTGTGTTCAGTTCCACCCCAGCAAACCACGCTGAATTCCATTGTCAGCAAACCCTGTTCAATTCCACCATCAGCAGCTCAGACACTAGACACTAGAATACTACAGCACAGTACAGTCCCTTCGGCCCTCGATGTTGTGCCAACCCATACATTCCTTAAAAAAAAGTACTAAACCCACACTACCCCATAACCCTCTATTTTTCTTTCATCCGTCTTAGATGCCCCTAATGTTTTAGCCTCCACCACCCCTGACAAGTCATTCCAGGCACTTACAACCCTCTGTGTAAAAAACCTACCCCTGTCTCCCCTAAACGTCCCTCCCTTAACTTTGTACATATGCCCTCTGGTGTTTGCTATTCATGCTCTGGGAAACAGGTGCTGTCTATCCACCCTAACTATGTCTCTCATAATCTTGTAGACCTCTATCAGGTCCCCTCTCATCCTTCTATGCTCCAAAGAGAAAAGTCCCAGCTCTGCTAACCTTGCCTCACAAGACTTGTTTTCCAATACAGGCAACATCCTGGTAAATCTCCTCTGCACCCTCTCCATAGCTTCCACGTCCTTCCGATAATGAGGTGACCAGAACTGAACACAATACTGCAAGTGTGGTCTCACCAGAGATTTGTAGAGTTGCAACATGACCTCTCTACTCTTGAACTCAATCCCCCTATTAATGAAGCTTACATCCCATAGGGCTTCTTAACTATCCTATCAACCTGTGCAGCGACCATGAGGGATGTATGGATTTGAACCCCAAGGTCCCTCTGTTCATCCACACTCTTAAGTAACCAACCATTAACCCAGTACTCAGCCTTCTGGTTTGTCCTTCCAAAATGCATCACCTCAAACTTATCTGGATTGAACTCCATCTGCCACTTTTCTGCCCAACTCTGCACCCTGTCTATATCCTCTTGTAACCTTCGACAACCTACAGCTCCATCCACAACTCCTCCAATCTTCGTGTCATCCACAAACTACCTCACCCATCCTTCCACCTCTTCATCCAGTTCATTTATAAAAATCACAAAGAGCACGGGTCCCAGGACAGATCTTTGCGGCACTCCACTAGTCACCAACCTCCAGGCAGAATACTTTCCTTCCACTACTACCCTCTGCTTTCTTCCTTTATGCCAATTTTTTTATCCAAACAGCCGAAGTCATGCCTCATGACTTTCTGGATGAGTCTCTCCTGGGGGACCTTGTCAAATGCCTTGCTAAAATCCATGTAGAACACATCTACTGCCCTACCCTCATCAATTTCTTTTTTTACTTCTTCAAAAAACTCAATTAGGCTCTGAGGCACAACCTTCCCTTCACAAAGCCATGTTGACTATCCTTGAGTAGACTGTACTTCTCCAAGTGCTCGTAGATCCTATTCTTTAGAATCCTTTCCAATAGTTTGCACACCACCGATGTTAGACTCACCGGTCTATAGTTCCCAGGATTCTCCCTATTACCTTTTTTAAACAAGAGAATTACATTTGCCATTCTCCAATCCTCTGGCACCTCCCCTGCAGCCAAAGAGGATTCAAAGATCATAGCTACTGCTCCAGCGATCTCTTTTCTCACTTCCCGCAGCAACCTGGGGTATATCACGTCCGGCCCTGGGGACTTATCAATCTCGATGTTTTTAAGAAGATCCAACACTTTTTCTTCCTTAATCTCCACACTGCCCAGCACACAGGCCTGTTCTATTTTAACCTCACCCTGATCAAGGTCCTTTTCACTTGTGAATACTGAAGCAAAGTATTCATTTAGAACCTCCCCAACCTCCTCCGCCTCCAGGCACATGTTGCCTTCTTTATCCTTTAGCAGCCCCACCTTCATTCTTGCCATCCTTCTGTTCTTCACATACACACAGAATGCCTTGGGGTTCTTCTTAATCCTACATGCCAAGGCCTTCTTATGTCCCCTTTGAGCTCTCCTAAGTCTTTTCTTAAGCTCCTTCCTGGCTACCCTATATTTCTCATGAGCCCCTCCTGCTTCTTGCTTCTTATATCTAACATACGCTTCCTTATTCCTCTTGACAAGTTGCCTCACATGTTTCTTCAGCCACGGTTCCCTTTTCCTACCATTTTTTCCTTGTCTCAGTGGGACAAACCTATCCTGAACCCAGCACAAGTGGTCCCTAAACTTCCTCCACATTACTTGTGTGCTTTCACCCTCGAACATCTGTTTCCAATTTACTCTCGCTAGTTCCTGCCTCATCCCTTCATAGTTGCCCTTCCTCAGTTAAGCACTTTCCCATTTTGTCTGTTTTTATCCTTTTCCATAGTTATGCTGAAGCTAAGGGAGCTGTGGTCACTCTCACCAAAATGCTTCCCCACCAAGAGGTCTGCCACCTGACCAGGTTCATTTCCCAAAACTAGACCCAGTATGGCCTCTCCTCTCGTCGGCCAGTCCACATACTGTGTCAGGAATCCTTCTAGAACACACCTGACAAATTCAGCCCCATCTATCCCCCTTGCATTCAGGAGGTGCCAGTCAATATAAGGGAAGTTGAAATCACCCCTAACTACAACCCTGTATTTCCTGCACCATTCTAAAATCTGTCTGCTTATCTGCTTCTCAGTGTCCCGAGGGCTATTTGGGTGCCTATAGACTACTCCCAGCACAGTGATTGATCCCTTCCTATTTCTGACTTCCACCCACACCGACTCAGTGGACACTCCCTCTACAGCGTCTTCCCTTTCTATAGCCATGATATTATCCCTGACCAGTAATGCTACTCCCCCCACCTTTTCTACCTCCCATCCTATTCTTTTTAAAACACCTAAACCCCGGTACCTGCATCAGCCAATCCTGCCCTTTCTCCAGCCAAGTTTCAGTAACGGCCCAACATCATAGTTTCATGTACTGATCCATGCTCTAAGTTCATCCCCTTTATTCCTAATTCAATTATTCAATTCCTGTATTCAATTCTGCCCCAAGAATCTGTGTTCAATTTCACCATCAGCAAACTCTGTTCAATTGAAATCCAGCCAACCCATGTTCAATTCCACCGTCAATAACCCGTGTTCAATTCCACCGTCAGCAACCCGTGTTCAATTCCACCGTCAGCAACCCGTGTTCAGTTCCACCGTCAGCAAACCCGTGTTCAATTCCACTGTCAGCAACCTGTGTTCAATTCTGTCAGCAACCCGTGTTCAATTCCACCGTCAGCAAACTCGTGTTCAATTCCACCGTCAGCAACCCGTGTTCAATTCTGTCAGCAACCCATGTTCAATTCCACTGTCAGCAAACCCGTGTTCAATTCCACCGTCAATAACTCGTGTTCAATTCCACTGTCAGCAACCCGTGTTCAATTCTGTCAGCAACCCGTGTTCAATTCCACCGTCAGCAAACCCATGTTCAATTCCACTGTCAGCAACCCGTGTTCAATTCCACTGTCAGCAAACCCGTGTTCAATTCCACTGTCAGCAAACCCGTGTTCAATTCCACCGTCAGCAACCCATGTTCAATTCTGTCAGCAACCCATGTTCAATTTCACCGTCAACAACCCGTGTCCAATTCCACCATCAGCAAATCCCTGTTGAGTTCCACGCCAGCAACCCCTGTTCAATTCCACTGTCAGCAAACCGTGTTCAATTCCACCATCAGCAAACAGCAGTCCTGACGAAGGGTCTCGGCCTGAAACGTCGACTGCACCTCTTCCTACAGATGCTGCTTGGCCTGCTGCATTCACCAGCAACTTTGATGTGTGTTGCTTGAATTTCCAGCATCTGCAGAATTCCTGTTGTTATCAGCAAACCGTGTTCAATTCCACTCCAATAATTCCACCCCAGCAACCCTTGTTCAATTCCACCCCAGCAACCCGTGTTCAATTCCACTCCAGCAACCCGTGTTCAATTCCACCGTCAGCAATTCAACTTTAATTCCACTCCAGCACACTGCGTTCAATTCCACCGTCAACATCCCATATTCAATTCCGCCGTCAGCAACCCGTGTTCAATTCCACCACTGTGTAAGAAGTTATTGGGTTCTCCTGTGACTGCCTTGGTCTTGTCCGGGTGCACCAATTCCCCCCACATTCTCCAGATGCACAGATTAGACGATCAGTTGATCACATGCGTGTAATTGGGTGGGGTAGGCCCAGTGGCTGAAGGACCTGGTACCCATGTGTAACTCAAATCAGGGCAGACGCATACCTCCCTCATTCACAAGGACGGAAGTTAGTTTATGGGCTCCTCCATAGCAGCATTCAGTTCATCAGTAATTTTCAGAAGGTAACTAGTTGATAAGGAGGTGTTTGCTGGAATGGGAGGTGGGATTAATGTAAGGACTCAAGAGGGGGCCACAAGTGAGGCACAAGCTGCAATCGGAGGTAGTCGATTTGGATAAGTATAGGGAGGGCTATGGTCCAGACAGGACAATGCAGAATAACAGTTGGGCATGGACTAGATGGGCTGAAGGGCCTGTTTCTGAGCTGTAGTGCTCTATGATTCTATAACTCTTTCAATAAGCAGTGACAAGGATCAGAAGCAGGAGGGTCTCCCCCTGCACTGTCTGAAAGCAGCGTGGGCTTGCCACAGCCTTTGCTGATTATTTCCATGGCCAAATCTCCGAAGGCTTTGGAAATTCTCCTCAAATCGAGATACAGCAGCGAGCAGGCTGCTGTCACCGGGCTTCTCGCCATGGCTCAGAAGAGGAGCGGATGTGGGAGTGGTGAACAGACAGGCATGATCCACAGGCAGCAACGAGATAAAACCTTGAATTACATGACCCTTGCTGGCCTTGGCATGTCCCAAAACACTTTAGCAGCCCGTAAGTTACTACAGGTAGACTCCATGGGCAATTGGTGCACAGCAAACTCCCATGAAGGTTAATAACGTGCGAGCTGTTGTACGGATGTCAGCTGAGGGGTAAGTTCTTGCCAGTGAATCAAGGAGAAGTCTTTAATTCATTTGGAGCTCCACCCCTGTAATAATTAAAGACACGTTCAGGTAGCTTATCTTTCTGCCAGGCTCCTGGGAATGGATCCACTGAGAACCAAAACTATTCGCAGACTGCAATTACATCTGTTACAAATCTGATTTTAAAAGTCATTATTCACCCTTTGCAGTGGTTTTCTCTGCAGCCTGGAAGCTGGCTGTGCGTGCATGACAATGCCTCTCCATCATGCCTTCCAGTTCCAGGCTGCCCAGCTCCAAGGAGCTCAGACGGACACAATCACTGTCTGCCCATTGAGCAGAGAACTGGGCAGGGGAAGGTGTGGAGCAAACCTTGGGCTGGGGGTAAAGTGGGTGGGTCTGGTCATTGTCAGTGACTGTGATCGCTGAACAGAACTGGCATTTCAGCCCAATTTGCTTTGGTTGCTGCTCCTGCTGATGGGACAAGACAGTAGCACAACGTCATAGCATCACCAGTAGCCCACGTTCAATTCCCTCCACTGTCTGTCAGGACCATGTACGCTTCCCCCATGGCCACGTGGGTTTCCTCTGCGTGCTCGGGTTTCCTCCCACATGCCAAAGACTGGCGGGTTAGTAGGTCAGATGGTCACATGAGTGTAATTGAGCAGCCGGACTCATTGGAAAGGCCTGTTACCATGCTGTTTCTCTAAATAAATTAAAATAAAAACAGCCTCACGCTCCCCTTCTGCCCTCCCTCGGTTCACCTAGCTTCATCTAAAATCTGTCTCTAGTGCAGTCTGGGTGGAGAGGCTCCTCCTGAATTCATACTAAGAACATGGTCCAAACGCAGGTCAACGGGACAGACTTAAGAAAGTCAATATGGTCAGCACAGGCAAGCAGGGCTGAAGGGCCTGGTTTCGTGTGGTACAGCCCTATGACCCTGTGAACGGAGAACCGTGCTCTTGCTGTTTCTTTAACACAGATTGTCCCAAGGGTCAAAGTTCACATAAATACTGAGAAGCATTTAGCAGAAACATATATTCTGGAGAGAGATTACTTCCCGTCTGCAAACTCAGTGCTTCCTCCCGAATTTAAGCAAATTTTGTGCTTTCATTTTAAGAATCAGACCTGTGCAAATCACCAGCTGGGCACTTAGCGACATGCCAGCTGCTCGCACTGCCCAGTGCAGTGGGTCTTTCAGGCCCAGGGCGAACTCAGCTCACCTGGCATGTACACTTCGTACAGCTGTCCACCGTCCACTCCTCATTGTTGTCGAAGAGCCGCCCGCTGTGCCAACATTGCCCTGGGCGCACCTTCTTCAGCGACTCCTCCAGGATGTCCCGGATTATCACGTTTTCTTCTGTCTGCAAAAAAAAACATTGGCCAGGGCAGCAAGGTTACTGCTTCATCTGTCTTTTACATCCAGACACTGAGAAACATGTCCCGCTTTACATACTTGCCCCTTTCAAGCTCCCCTTGTAACCATACCCAGGAATACAGCCAAACGGAACAGCGTTCTTCTGAGGCCAAGGTACAAAACACAATACCAACAGGCACACACAGCACAAGTCACACATAAAGGCATCCGTTAGTTTTGTGAGACCATGGATCTGCTCCTGGAAAGTCTTCACTCTCCAGGGCACAGGCCTGGGCAAGGTTGTATGGAAGACCAGCAGTTGCCCATGCTGCAAGTCTCCCCTCTCCACGACACCAATGTTGTCCAAGGGAAGGGCGTTAGGACCCATACAGCTTGGTACCAGTGTCATCGCAGAGCAATATGTGATTAAGTGCCTTGCTCAAGGACACAACACGTTCCCGCGGCTGGCGCTCGAACTCACAACCTTCAGGTCGCTAGTCCAATGCCTTAACCACTTGGCCACGTGCCCACACAAGTCACACACGTATAATTACAATAGCACCAGGCACACACAGCACAAGTCACACATAACACGTATAATTACAATAGCACCAGGCACACACAGTACAAGTCACACATTAACATGCATAATTACAATAGCCTGAAAGCAGAGTCACAAATACTAATCTAGTGCAAGTCTCTGAGTGTCATGGCCTGAAGATTGATTGTGCATGGGATATTGTGCACACAGTGAGATATGTTTTCTGTGTACCTGCATTTACCTGTGTACACAGTGTGAAGTATATTCCCATGTTCCCCTGTATACATAATGTGAGGTACATTCCTGTGTAGCCATGTTCAGTTAGACAGACAGTGTGAGCTATACAGTTTTCTGTGTATCTATGTTTGCCCATATACACAGTGTGAAGTATATTCTCTTGTTTCCCTTTATACCTAATATGTGACACATTTCTCTCCATTTGTGTTCCCTTGTGCACATACTATGAAGTATATTCCTATTTTCCCTTGTACAGACAGTGTGAGTTATATTCTCCATATACACAGGATGAGTTATATCCCTTGGTTTCCCCATATATACCGTCTGAAGTATGTTCCTGTGTACCTGTGTTCTCATGTACACAGTGTGAAGTGTATTCCTGTGTACCTGTGTTTTTCCATATCCACAATGTGGCGTATTTCCCTGTGTGTTCCCCATGTACACAGGGCAAGGTGTGTGCTTGTGTTCCCCTGTATACATGATGTGACATGCATTGTATTTAATAAAAGGCTGCTTCTGTGTACCTACCACTTTAACTAGTCCGTCAGCCAGAGTGCTCACAAGAACCCTTAGTCCATTAAGCTCTTTAAACATGTTTCCAATGTCAGAGCAGGAGTGGTCACAGAAATCCACCACTTTGTTGGTTTTCTGGCCAATGAACTCACTCTTCATAGCCGGGCTGACCGCTGTGAACTCGTGGCTTTCGTGACTGCTCATGGCCTCGGCTGTGAAAGAACAAAAGGTAAAATTTGAAGTGTTGTACTAAGCCGGTGGGCAGGTCAGGAGTGTCAAGATTTCAAAACAGCTGCCCGTCAAGTGAAATGCTAATTCCACTTACTGGAGATGCAAAAACATCAAAGCACTGAATCAACAAAACATTGTCCCTTTATCATGAGGAATGGGCTTTGACAGTCTTGCTAGTGATCCAAATCATTCTCGCTTCAGAAGCTGTACATGGGGGAGCCAGTTCCAGAATCCCCATGCAGCCAAAATAATCACTGCTGAGGACTGGAGAGGGTGACGGTGACAGAAAATCGATAGCAAACCATGGCCCAGATATGAAGTCTGCTGCCTTTGCCAGTGACTGGAATCCAACACACATCATCCTTTCAGCGCCCCGGCCCACTGACTAAAGATTACCACTGACCTGTACTGCAGCTGAGTTTCCCCTCAGAGGGTGGGGAACGAGCACCGTCGCAGAATTTTGCTGAAATTTTTTTTTGGAGTGGGAAAGGCATGCTGATTTGCAGGTACAATTGAAATGCAGAGGTCTTAGACTCCCCACTCCTACACTATCCTGCTAGCAAATGTATAGTCTATGGAAAATAAAACTCAGAACAAGATTGCAGTACCAGAGGGACATCAAAGACTGCAGTGTATCTTGTTTCATGGAAATATGGCTCAACTCCCGAATTTTGGACACAGCGCTGCAGCCAGTTAATAGAAACATAGAACAGGAAATCTACAGCACATTACAGGCCCTTCAGCCCACAATGTTGTGCCGACCATGTAACCTACTCTAGAAGCTGCCCAGAATTTCCCTACCGCATAGTGCTCTATTTTTCTAAGGTCCATGTACCTATCTAAGAGGGTCTTAAAAGACCCCATTGTATCTGCATCATCTCTTCGCTGATGGTGCATTCCATGCACCCACCACTCTCTGTGTGAAAAACTTACCTCTGACATCCCCCTTGTATCTACTTCCAAGCACTTTAAAACTATGTCCCCTTGTGGTAGCCATTTCATTCCTGGGAAAAAGCCTCTGGCTATCCATACGATCAATGCGTCTCATTATTTTATACACCTCTATCAGGTCACCTCTCATCCTCTGTCGCTCCAAGGAGTAAAGGCCAAGTTCACTCAACTTATTCTCATAAGGCATGCTCTTCAATCCAGGCAACATCCTTGTAAGTCTCCCCTGCACTCTCTCTATAGTATCCACATCCTTCCTGTAGTGAAGTGATCAGAACTGAACACAATACTCCAAGTGGGGTCTGACTAAGGTCTTATAGAGCTATAACATTACCTCATGGCTCTTGAACTCAATCTCACAGTTGATGAAGGCAAACACACCATATGCCTTCTTATCACTGTCAACCTACGCAGCAGCTTTGAGTGTCCTATGGATATGGACCCCAAGATCTTGCTGGTCCTCCACACTGCTAAGAGTCTTACCATTAATATTATATTCTGTCTTCAAATTTGACCTACAAAATGAACAACTTCTCACTTATCTGGGTTGAACTCCACCTGCCACTTTTCAGCCCAGTTCTGCATCCTATTCATGTCACATTGTAACCTTTAACAACCTTCCAGACTATCCATAACACCCCCAACTTTTGTGTCATCAGCAAACTTACTAACCCACCCTTCTACTTCCTCATCCAGGTCATTTATAAAAATCACAAAGAGGAGGGATCTCAGAACAGATCCCTGCAGAACACAACTGGTCACCATCCTCCATGCAGAGCACAAACCATCTACACCACCTTTTACCTTCTGTGGGCAAGCCAATTCTGGAGGATCCCATGCCTCATTACTTTCTGAATGAGCCTCACATGGGGAACCTTATCAAATGCCTTACTGCAATCATTAATGGCTTTCCATTTTCCGCAAAGACAGGTCAGTTGAGTCTTTTAAAAATAGAGAAGGAGATGTATGCTTCATGATGAACTCACTGTGGTGCACAGACATGACTGTTCTGTCCCAGTTCTGCTCGCCAGACCCTGGGACATATAATGGTCAAGCGCCATTCATTTTTATCGGCCAAGGGAGTGTTCCACTGTCATCCTGGTAGCCGTGTACATTCTGCCTCAGGCCAACGTCGGGCAATCACTGGAGGAGCTGAGCACCGTGATCAGCAATTGTGAAACAGCACACCCTGACGCCTTCACTATCCTTGCGGGGGATTTCAAAATCAGGCCGGCTTGAAGAAGTCTCTGAACAACTACTACCAATATATTACTTGTGGAACAAGAGGAGCCAACACACTTGACCACCATTGTACAACCATGTAGAATACTTTGCCTTCCATCCCACGGACACACTTTGCAAAGACCAGTCACCCCTGGTCATGCTCCTACTCCCAGGACATAGGCAGAGACTAAAGATGACAGCACCATCTGTCACCTGGTGAGGACCAAGGAGGAAGGGCTCAATAGAGGTATAAGAGTGCTTACGGGACTGCTTTGTCAGTGGACTATTCAGGGATTCTGAATCATGTTTATTATCACTGGCACATGTCATGAAATTTGGATCTTTGGATCTGAATGAATATGCCACAGTTGTTACTAAATTCATCAAGGCCTGTGTTGGATGAACATACTAGACATACCCAAACCAAAGCCGTGGATGAACCCAGAGAATCTTAGTCTGCCAAGGGCTGTATCCATGGCATTCAAGACCGGTGATTCAGAACTACACAAGACTTCCAGATGCAATCTACCGAATGCTATTTTAAGAGTGATAAAACAATTCCTATTGAAGTTAGAGATGGAATTGGATGCATGTCAACTCTGGCAGGCGAAAGGCTCCCAGATGAGCTCAATGCTTTTTATACAGGCTTTAAAAGGGAAAATAAAACTCTCCCTATGTGAATCCCTGCCGTATCTGATCCTGTGATCTCTGTCTCGGAGGCCGACATCAGAACATCTTTAATGAGGTTGAACCATCACAAGACATCGGGCCCTGAAGGTATACATGGTAAAAACCCGTTCCAACTAACTGTTCAAGGACATCTTCAATCTCTCACTACTTCAGTCGGAGGCTCACACCTACTTCAGAAGAGCGACAATCATACCAGTGCCCAAGAGCAGCAGGGTGAGATGCCTCAACGACTGTTGCCCAGTTGCACTTACATCTACAGTGATAAAGTGCTTTGAGTGGCATGGCCAGAATCAACTCCTGCCTAAGCAAGGACCTGGACCCTCTGCAATTTGCCCACTGCAACAACAGATCTAACTGTGAATTCAATCTCACCACCTCTTCACTTGAGCTTGGATCACCTGGACAATAACAACATCTACATCAGGCTGCTGTTTACTGATCACAACCTTCAACACAATCATTCCCTCAGTCCTAATCAACAAGCTCCGAACCCTGGGCCTCTGTACCTCCCTTTGCAACTAGATCCTTGACTTCCTCATCAGGAGACCGCAGTCTGCGCAGATCAGAAATAACATCTCCTCCTCGATGACAATCAGCACTGGTGCACCTCAAGGACGCGTGCTTAGCCCACTGCTCTACTCTCTCCACACCCACAACTGTGTGGCTAGGCACAGCTCAAATTCTAGCTATAAATTTGATGATGACACAATTACTGTTGGCAGAATTTCAGATGGTGACAAGGAGGTGTACAGGAGCAAGGTAGATCAGCTGGTTGAGTGGTGTTGCAACAGCAGCCTTGTACTCAACCAGTAAGACCAACGAATTGATTTTGGACTTCAGAAAGGGGCAGCCAAGAGAACACATACTCATCCTCATTGAGGAATCAGAAATGCAAAAGGGTGAGCGTTTCAAGTTCCTGGGCGTGAACACCTCTGAAGATCTATCCTGGGCCCAACATATTGATGCAATTATAAAGAAGGCACAACTGCGGCTATATTTCATTAGGAGTTTGAGGAAATTTGGTATGTAACCAAAAGCTCTTGCAAATTTCTACTGATGTTCTCTGGAGAGCATTCTGACTGGTTGCATCACCGTCTGGTATGGAGGGGCCACTGTACAGGATTGGAAAAAGCTGCAGAAAGCTGTAAGTTCTGCCAGCTCAATCATGGGCACGAGTCTCCCCAGCACTGAGGACTTCTTCAAAGGACGATGCCTCAAAAAGGTGGCATCTATTATTCAGGACCCACATCACCCAGGGAATGCCCTCTTCTCATTGCTACCATCAGAGAGGAGGTACAGGAGCTTGAAGACACACACTCTACATTTCAGGAACAGCTTCTTCCCCTCCACCATCAGATTTCTGAATGGACCATGAGCCCATGTACACTACCTATTTTCTTTTCCTTTTTTTGTTCTCTTTTTACACTACTTATTTAATTTTACATATATTTCTTATTGTAATTTATAGTTTTTTTTAATAATATCTTGTGCCACAGTACAACTTATTTTACGACACATGCCAGTGATACTAAACCTGATGCTGATACTCTCCAAGTGTCTTTGCCAACAACGCGGGTTCTAACACTACAGGCATCTTCTCCCCACATCAAGGTCTGGTACCGCAGTTCAATTGGGCAAGGATGAAAGAAGCTGCAGAGAGTAGTGGGCGCTGTCATCATTGCGGGATCTTGCTGTGCACAGATTTCCTATATCACAGCAGTGCAGAAATAGCAGAACTATTCTTTCACTGGCTGGATATCCTGAGGTTGTAGAAGAAGAAGAAGAAGAAGATGAAGAATAGCCCTTAACTTGGCAGTGGAGTTATCGGGGCACCGCCATGACGGTGTTTCCGTAGCAAGCTATTCTTGTTCTTACGAGGCGAGTTGCTAGCTCGATGCTCAACCTGACTTGGAGTCGAACTTGGGAACCTTTGCTCCAGAGTCCGGCGCTGATATTATTGTGCCACCAAGCAGGACTGAGGCTGTAGAAAGTTCTCCTAAATGGATGCTTTGTTCCTTTTCCATTTTAAGCATGGAACATAGACCTTTACAGCACAATGCAGGCCCTTTGGGCCAACTTTTTTTACCCTACTCTAAGATCAATTTAACCCTTCCAGCCCTGCATTTTTTATTCATCCATTTACTAATCTAAGAGTTTCTTAAACTTCCCCAAAGTATATCTGCCTGTATCACAGATCCTGCCAGTGCATTTTACACACCCACCAGTCTCTGTGTAATAAACATAGCTCTGACATCTCCTCTATACTTTCCTCCAAGCATCTCAAAATGATGCCTCCTCATATTAGTCATTTCCACACTGGGAAAAAGCCTCTGGTTATCCACTTGATTTACAACATGTATCTCTCTTATCATCTTGTATACCACTACCAGGTCACCTCTTATTCCCCTTCACTCCAAGTGAAAAGCCGAGTTTTCTCAACCTCTCCTCAAAAGACGTGCTCTCTAATTGTAGTAAATCTTCTCTACCCCTCTCTACAACTTCCACGCTCTTTCTATAATGAGATGATTAGAACTGAACACAATATTCCAAGTGTGGTCTAACCAGAGTTTTATAGAGCTGCAACATTACCTCGTGTCTCTTGAACCCAATTCTCTGACTTATTAAGGCCAGCACATGATGAGCCTTCAATTAACTGGTAACTTTTGTGAGAGATGATACATCCTTTCATTTAACAGTGGACCTGGTAATTTGTTTTGATTGCCATGGAAAATCATGCGGTTAGCACCACACTATTACACCGCCAGAGATCCTGGGACATATCCCGCCAATATCTATAAGGAGCTTGTATGTTCTCCCCATGACCACTTGGGTTTCCTCTGGGCACTCTGGTTTCCTCCCACAGTCCAATGACATACTGATTAGATGGTTAATTGGTCACATAGGTATCATTGGGCAGTACGGGCTCATTGGGCCAGAACGGCCTCCTACTGAGCTGTATCTCTGAACAAAAATAATAAAATTGAACAAGCTAAATGGGAAAAAAATCAGGTACTGAGCATTAGTGCTTCATCATGCCTTAGTTACATTAGTTATTAAACCAATTTTGGGCCCCTTATTTAGGCAAAAGCTATGTTGGCATTGGAGAGGGTCCAGATGAAGTCCACGAGAGTTATCCCAGTAATGGAAGGGTTAATCTATGAGGAGTGTTTGATAGTTCTGGGCCTGTAATCACTGGAGTTTAGAAGAATGAGGAGGGATCTCATTGAAACCTATCAAATATTGAAAAGCCTAAATATAGTGGATGTGGAGAGGATGTTTCCCACAATGGGGGGGTCTAGGACAAGAGGGCATAGACTCAGAATAGAAGAACAGAGATGAGCAGATTTTTCTTTTGATCCACATGGTGGCGAACCCATGGAATTCATTGCCACAGAAGGCTGTAGAGGCCAGGTTATTGGGCTTATTTAAAGTAGAGGAATAACTTCTTGATTAGTAAGGGCTTCAAGTGCTATGGTAGGAGAGTGGGATTGAGTGGGAATAATAAATCAGCCGCGATTGAATGGTAGAGCAAACTTGATGAGCTGAATGGTCTCATTCTGCTCCTACGTCTTATTGTCTTATGGTACTATACCCACTTGAGCTAGTTACTCATTGAGTAGACAGCTTTAAGGGAATTCAAAGGAATAGAACATAGAACAGAACAGGAACTAGCCCTTCAACCATGATGTCTGTACCCACCAAGATGCCAATATGAACTGCACATCTGCCTACATGGTCTAAATCCCTCAATATGGACTGCACTCCTGTCTACATGGTCTATATCCCTCAATATGAACTGCACTCCTGTCTACATGGTCTATATCCCTCAATATGAACTGCACTCCTGTCTACATGTCTATATCCCTCAATATGAACTGCACTCCTGTCTACATGGTCTATATTCCTCAATATGAACTGCACTCCTGTCTACATGTCTATATCCCTCAATTTGAACTGCACTCCTGTCTACATGGTTTATATCCTGGAGCATATCACAAGTCCTGATTATGTGACCAATGACGCCAGGTAGACAATCTCTGAAGAGTATTGATAATGGCTGGGCTCACCCATCTTGTAAAGTCACTGCTTTGGTTCTACTTGCCATTAAGTATTCATGCCCTCTCCGCATTTCCTCAGCAGAACAATATCGATTTTAAATAATTAATAAAAGGGTTAAGTGGGAGATCAGAAAGAGGTTTTTTACCCAGAGGGTGGTAGGCATCTGAAAAGAGAGAAGATGCAGAAAACTACGTCACATTTAAACAGCAATGTTTATTTGCACCAAGGTCTTGTTTTTACATGTTTGTTTATATCGCTCTCTTCACTGTCTTGTATACCACTCAGTGGCCATTTATTAGGTACAGGAGTGTAACCCGGTACGGTCTTCTGCTGTTGTAGTCCATCCACTTCAAGGTTTGGCATGGTGTGTGTTCAGGGATGCTCTTCTGAACACCACTGTTGTAATGTATGGTTATTTGAGTTACTGTCGCTTCCCTGTCAGCTTGAACCAGTCTGATATTCTCCTCTGACCTCTCTCATTAACAAGGCATTTTCACCCAGACATCTGCTGCTTCCTGGATATTTTTTGGATTTTTTTGCACCATCCTCTGTAAACTCTAGGGACGGTTATGCATGAAATTCTCAGGAGATCAGCAGTTTCTCAGATACTCAAACCACCCTGTCTGGAACCAAAGTTCATTCCACAAAGTTACTGAAATCACATTCCTCCCACATTCTCATGTTTGCCCTGAACTAAAACTGAACCTCTTGACCATGTCAGCATGCTTTCATGTATTGAGTTGCTGACACATGATCGGCTGATTAAATATTTGCATTAACGAGCAGGTGTACAGGTGTACCTAATAAAGTGGCTACTGAGTGTGCAGTAATTATATTCTGTGTGTTGTCTACATTTATGTGCCTGTGATGCTGTTTCAAGCAAGTTATTCATCATACCTGTTGCTCACTGTAATTGTGCATGTGACAATAACTAAGACTTGACTTGAAATGACTTGGTAGACCAGTAACCTGCAGGGCTACATACTATTGCTGAAAGGTGGGATTAGACTAAGAAGAATTTTTCCACCAACACAGACCTGATGGGCCAAATCACCTTCTTTCTTTCTGTAAATCTTCTGTGATCCTGCAACAGATCAAAGGAGGCCAGGGAAAGCACCATCCAATCATGTGACTGCTGGAAGTGGTTAAGACTGAAAGTGATCACTTTGAAAAGGTTTTCTTCAACCAGCCCATGGGAGAGCTCTAATAAAAACACAAGAGGTTCTGTAGATGCTGGAAATCCAGAAGGAGACCCACAAAATTCTGGAGGAACTCAGCAGCTCAGGCAGCATCTATTGAAAGGAATGCGGAATTGACATTTTGAGCTGAGACACTCCATCAGGACTGGTGAAGAGTCTTGGCCACAAATGTTGATTTCTTTCTCCTTTCCAGTTGAAGTTGCTGAGTTTTTCCAGCACTTTGTGTGTGTTACCATGGAAGCACTCTTATCACTCATAAACCCTGATTAGGAGTCTGATAGCGCTGCGCACATTGGCGATCTTGTTGCAAGTGTGTAGAGTAACAACAGGTGAATGGGCTATGACTGCGAATATGACCATAAAACATAGGAACAGAATTAGGCCATTCAGCCTATTGAGACCGCCTCGCCATTTGATCATGGCTGATTTATTATCCCTTTCCACTGTAAGAACCATCCTCTCCACATTCATTCTATCTCAGCTACTCAATCCTCACTGGTATTTCTCACTCTGTTGCAATCCAGTGAATAACTCCCTTTAGCAGCTGCAACAGTACAAAGTGTAAAGGCAAACGAAGAGGTTTCAGTGCCTACTCAAAACCATAATTATCACTATGACTGTATTTCTACTGAGTGTTATAATTATATCCTGCAGAATTTTTAATAACAACATCCTACCTTCATTAGGTGGTCGGGTGGAGATACATCTCTACCTAAGGAGGTGTAGGACGCTCTTTCCCACTGCTGGCCCGTAGGTCAGCCCTGGGCAAGGTGCTGCACCTGCTTAGCCCCCATCCCCCTGATAAGGGTCACGTGAAGCCACGAGAGCAGGAGGTGGATGGTCGTATGAGCAGCTGATGCTTATCACAAGTCCTGGTTATGTGACCACTGATGCAGGCAGACAATCTTTGAAGTGTATTGATAATGGTTGGGGTCACCTGTCTTGTAAAGACACTGCCCGGAAGAAGACAATGGCAAACCACTTGTGCAGAAAACCTTGCCAAGAACTATAATGCCTATAGACCTTGATCGCCCACAACATATTGCACTGCATACAATGATGATGTCATAGGACACGGCATGTAACGATGATGATCCTATCTTCACACCATATTCCCCACAGGCAAGCCTTCTCAGCAGCACTGCCTGTAATCCGTGGCGTGTTAGCAACTTGGTTAGCATAATGCTTTCCAGCACTGGCTGTAAGGTTGGGATTCGAATCCTGGCACTGTTTGTATGTTCTCCCTGTGTCTGCATGGGTTTCCTCCAGGTGTGCTGACTTCCTCTCACACCCCAAGGATATATGGTTCTGGTGCTGGAAGCAAGGTGACACTTGCCTTGGCCAGAATTTACTTCAGATTTCCAGCATCTGCAAGAACTTGCTGACAGCAGGAGGCACGACAAAATCTTGCAGGTGGCCGGAAATCTGAAATAAGCATCTCAGTCAGCATGCATGGAAAGAGAAAAAGAGATCGTGGCCTTTTAAGAAAATGTTTCATCAGAGTCTCTTCGATACTTTCTTCATTAAATCCATCCCTGTATCTAATTGTGATGAACGTTCATCAATCTGAAATTTCCCACTCCACAGATGCTGCTTGGTGTGCCTGGTATCCTCAGAACTTTGTGTTTATGGGGCTGTCCCTGACCAACAGGTAGTCTAGTGAACGGCTTATATTACACATTGTCTGCGGGCAAACAAAATGATATAGAAGAACTACATACAAAGTTATGAGAGGTATAGATAGGGTAAATGCAAACAGGCTTTTTTCCACTGTGATTGGATAAGGGTGAAGCAGCACAACACTTTATAGTACTGGCGACCCGGGTTCAATTCCCACCACTGCCTGTAAGGAGTTTGTATGATCCCCCCCCACCCCCCATGACCCCGTGGATTTCCTCCGGGTGCTGTGGTTTCCTCCCACAGGCCAAAGATTTACCTGTTAGTAGGTTAATTTGTAATTATAAATTGTCCTGTAACTGGGCTAGGATTAAATCAGGGGTATTGCTGGGCAGCGTGGCTCAAAGTGCCGGAAGGGCCTATTCCATGCTGTATATCAATAAATAAATAAAAACTAAAGGGCATGGGTTAAGGGTGAAAGGTGAAATATTTAAGGAAACTTGAGGAGGAACCTCTCAACTCAGAGGGTGGTGCGAGTGTGGAATGAGCTACCAGTGGAACTGGTGGACACAGGTTCAACTGCAACAGGGATGGGAAAGGTATGGAGGGCTATGGTCTGGATGAAGGTTGCTGGGACTAGGCAGAATAACAGTTTGGCAAGGGCTAGATGGGCTGAAGGGCTGTAGAGTTCTATGACTATGAAAAATTCCTAATGGAGCTCTAGGAAGTATCAATGGGCAATATTGTTGATGAAAAAACAAAACCGGGGAACAATAATATCATTGTGATTTCATATTCTATGTACACAACAACAGCACAGTGATTAACTGCATTTTAATATTAACACAATAAGAAATTGTTAATACAGACCCAATTCCTGATAAAGCCCACAGTCATTCTCCTACTTCCAATGACAATAATGTAAACTGCAAAGCTGGCAGAGAAGTGCCTTCAACACTCCATGAACTTCAGCCAGAAACATGCACTCATTAACATGCACTCTGTTCCTATTTTGTTCATTAAATCCATCCCTGTTTCCATTCTTAGTCCAATGTGATTTGCGGAGTTTTGTTCTACAACAATTGATATTCCCAGAGGATTTGTACTGCCAGAGTATTGGCATTAAGTTAGTTGTACTTGTATTCTCTCCCCCAAGTTCCACTGCAGGGGTGTGAGTGGTCGCCGCAGAACAACAGAGACCCCTGAAAGACCTTGTTTTCCCTCAGTATTCAGGTTTGGAGCCAAATGTAGGTGCCCCATTTCCCCACAGCAGGAGATCAGGTGTTCACAAAAGCTTCTGTGTCTGTCACAGTGACCCGTGAAGCAGTGATGTCATATACAAAGTGATATTCAATAGTGCTGGGGAAAATGTTTTGACTAATACATAATGCTGAGTGAATTGCTATAAACGTGGTGAGCTAGTTCTTTTCTCTTTGATGACTTGATAGAGGTATACAAGATGATAAGAGGCATAGATCCAATGGACAGCCGGAGACTTTTCCCCCTAGTGGAAATGGCTAACACGAGTGGAATAATTTTAAGGTGACTGGAGGGAAGTATAGGGGGGATGTCCACAGAACGCCCTGCCAGGGGAGGTGGTAGAGCAGATACATTGGGGCATTTAAGAAACACTTAGATAGTCACATGGATGATAGAAAAATGGAGGGCTGTGTGGGAATGAAGGGTGAGATTGATCTTAGAGTAGGTGAAAAGGGCAGCACAACATTGTGGGCTGAAGGGCCTGTACTGTGCTACATGTTGTCATCAGGAAGAAGGGACAGAAGCTTTAGAACTCACACCACCAGGTTCATGAACAGTTATTATCCCTCAACCATCAGGCTCTTGATCCAAAGGGGATAACGTCACTCAATTTCACTTGCCCCATCATTGAAATGTTCCCACAACCTAAGGGATTCACTTTCAGGGACTCTTCATCTTGTGTTCTCAGTATTTATACGTCTTTATTATTATTATTATTATTATTATTATGATGATTATTATTATTAGTCCTTTTTGAATTTGCAGTTTGTTGCCTTTTGCCCTCTTAGTGCGGTCTTTCATTGATTGTATTATGGTTGTTGGATTTATTGAGTATGCCTGCAAGAAAACGAATTTTGGGATTGTACATGGTGACATACATATACTTCAACAATGTATTTACTTTGAACTTTGGAGTTCAGGAGCAGGAGAGAAGATCCCATCGAGGTATACAGAATTATAAGGCGAGATAGAGTAAATACAAGCAGGCGTTTTGCCCTCAGGTTGGGTGAGACGAGAACTAAAGGTTATAAGTCTAGGGTGAAAGGTGAAGTATTTAGGGAAACTTGAAAGGGAACTTCTTCATTCAGAGGGTGGTGCGAGCATGAAAAGAGCTGCCAGCAGAAGAGGTGGATGCAGGTTCATGTTCAACATCTATGAGAAATTTGTTTCAGTACATGGATAAGAAGTATAGATACAAATATAGATAGACAGATAGATAGATAGATAGATAGCTAGATAGACATACTTTATTGATCCCGAGGGAAATTGGGTTTTGTCACAGTTGCACCAACCAAGAGGGCTATTCTATTGATTCCATAAAACCATAGGACATAGGAGCAGAGTTAAGGCAGCATTCGGCCTACTGAGCCTGCTCCACCATTCCATCTTCACCCTTTCAACGCCATTCTCTTGCCTTCTGCCCATAACCTTTGATGCCCTCACTAATCAGGAACCTATCGACCTCTGTTTTGAATATGCCCAGTGACCTGATCTCCGCAGCCATCTATTGTAATGAATTCCACAGATTCCCCACCCCCTGGCTGAGGAAATTCCTTCTCACCTCTGTTCTGGCACCAGCATTGCAATGGAGAAGGGTGACAGCGAGATAAAATGTGGTGGAGGCGAGGCAGGTATTATTCAATGGTGAAATGACACACAAAAGGTGTGCAGGTGTGTACTGTGTGCTGTTCTGGGAACCTACCTCCAGGAAAGTGAGCTTGAAAGAGTACAGAGAAAATTTACAAGGATATTGCCAGGATTTGGGGACTTGAGTTATAGGAAAAGGTCGAATAGGTTAGGACTTTACTCCCTGGGGTGTAGAAGATTGAGGGGAGATTTGATAGAGGCATTCAAAACTAGGAGAGATATAGACAGAATAATTGCTGTACATGTAAGCTTTTTCCATTGAGGTTGGGTGAGACTAGAACTGGAGGTCATAGGTTAAGGGTAAAAGGTGAAATATTTATGGAGGTTCTGAGGGGGAACTTCTTCACTCAGAGTGGTGAGCAGTGGAAGTGGTGGATTTGGATTTGATCTCAATATTTAAGAGAAATTTGGATAGGTACATGGATGGGAGGATTATTGAAGGTTGTGGTCCACGTGTAGGTAGATGTAACTAGTCAGCAAACCAGGTCAGCACACATTAGATGGACTGAAAGGCCTTTGTCTGTGCTGTACTGTTCTATGACTCCATTGCCACCCTTCTCTTGCCGTCTCACTGAATATAAACGTTCACAGCAAGACTAGAAACCATGGCCAACTTCCCATT
The DNA here is from genome assembly GCF_030028105.1 of Mobula birostris. Taxonomy (NCBI): domain Eukaryota; kingdom Metazoa; phylum Chordata; class Chondrichthyes; order Myliobatiformes; family Myliobatidae; genus Mobula; species Mobula birostris. The sequence goes on from NC_092377.1 coordinate 102,508,414, forward strand.
CTATGAATACAGCCAGACATAGGTCAGCTGGAAAGTTGGACAGAGTGGTGGCAGGTGGAATCTAATTCAGATTGTGAGGTGTGGTCAGCTTCTTGTGGCACATACAGTGCAGGCTGCTGAAACCTGAGGAGTATTGATGTACAGAGAGCCCTTGGTGCGCAAGTTCATGTCTCCCTGAACAAGGCATTTGGTATGATTGCCTCCATAGCATGAAGCATTGCATACAAGAGTTAGGGTTTGTTGTAATTCTGTTGAAAACATCCATTAGATTGCACTTAAAATATTGAAGTATAAACATCACACAACAGAAATTATGTGATAGCAATTGAGAGAGTTCAGAAGGTTACACCAATATGTGATGTAAAATGAAGGGCTGTAGTTACAAAGAGAGATTAGAACATCTGGATTTATTTTCATGAGATTGTAGGTCGAGGGCTGAGCTCATAAAATGATGAGGTACAGACAGGAAAGATAAGGAGAAACATTTGTTCCGGGGTCGTGGAGTCCAGAACTAGAGGGTACAGGTTTAATATGAGAGGTTGAAATTATAAGGAGATCTGTGTTTTTTCACACTGAAGGTGATGAATATCTTCAACAAGCTAGAGGAGGAGGTGGTGCTGAAAGATCCAATAACAACATTTTCAAAGTATTTGGACAGGGCTTAGATAGGAAAAGGTACAGAGATTTCAGTCCCATTATTTTTTTTTGCTAATGCTAATTAATTTCATAGAGTCACAGAACACTACAGTACAGAAACAGGCCCTTTGGCCCATCTAGTCCATGCTGAACTATTACTCTGCCTAGTCCCATTGACCTGCACCTGGACCACAGCCCCCTATATCTCATCCGTGTACTTATCCAAACTTCTCTTAAGTGTTGAAATCAAACCTGCGTCCACCACTTCTGCTGGCAGCTCGTTCCATACTCTCACCACCCTCTCATAGAAGAAGTTTCTCCTCACGTTCCCCTTAAACTTTTCACCCTTAGCCCATGACCTCTTACCCAGCCTCAGTGGAAAAAGCCAGCTTGCATTTTTCCTCTGTATCCTTCATAATTTAGCACACCTCTATCAAATCTTCTCTCATTGTCCTACGTTCCAGGGAATAAAGTTCTAACCTACCCAGCCTTTCCATATAACTCAGGTCCTCAAGTCTCGGCAGCACCCTTGTAAATTTTGTCTGACCTCTTTCAACTGTATTTACATCTTTCCTTCAGGTAAGTGTCTAAAGCTGCACACAATTCTCCAAATTGGGCCTCATACAACTTCCCATCTCCTGCACTCAGTACTTTGGTTTATGAAGGCCAATGTGTCAAAAGCTTTCTTTACAACTCTATCTATCTGTGATACCACTTTCAAGGATTTATGGATCGGTATTCTCAAACCCTTCTGTTCTATTGCATTTCTCAGTGCCCTACTGCTGAGAAATGCAAGTACTATGATGGTTTGTCCCTCCAAAGAGCAACATGTCACACTTGTCTGCATTAAATTGCAGCTGCCATTTTTCAGCTCATTTTTCCAGCTGGTCCAGATCCCAATGCAAGCTCTGATAGTCTTCCTCACTCTCCACTACACTCCCAATCTTGATGTCATGTGTAAATTTGATGATCTAGTTAACAACATTATTATACAGATTGTCGATATAGATGACAAAAAACAACAGCCCAGTGACACACCATTAGTCACAAGACCACCAGTCAGAGAGACAACCATCTATAACCACTTCTTCCATGAACCAATGTCTAATGCAACTTACTACCTCATCTTGAATGGCAAGCAACTGAGCCTCCTTGAACAAGCTCACATGTGGGACCTTGTCAAAGGCCTTGCTAAAATCCATGTACACAACATCTCCTGCCTTGCCTTCATTAACTATCTTGGTAACTTCCTTGAAAAACTCTATAAGATTGATTAGACATGACCCACCACACATAAAGCCATGTTGACTAATCAGTTCCTGTCTGATGGAGATGAGAGTGCGTACAGGAGTGAGGTACATCAGCTAGTGGAGTGGTGTCACAGCTACAACCTTGCACTCAATGTCTGGAAGACAAAAGAGCTGATTGTAGACTTCAGAAAGGGTAAGTCGAAGGAACACAAACCAATCTTTATAGAGGGATCCAAAGTGGAGAGTGAGAGCAATTTCAAGTTCCTAGATGTCCAGACGTCTGAGGATCTAACCTGGTCCCACGATATCGATGCAGCTACAAAGAAGGCAAGACAGCGGCTAAATTTCATTTGGAGTTTGAAGAGATTTGGTTTGTCACCTAAAGTATTTGAAAACTTCTATAGATGTACCACGGAGAGCATTCTGACAGGCTTCATCACTGCCCGGTAAGGTGGGAGAGGTGCTACTGCACCGGACTGAAAGGAGCTACAGGAAGTTGTAAAATTAGTCAGCTCCATTTTGGGTATGAGCCTCCATGGACATCTTCATGGAGCGGTGCCTCAGAAAGGCGGCGTCCATTATTAAGTTCCCCCAGCACCCAGGGCATCCCCTTTTCTCACTGTTACCATCAGGAAGGAGGTACAGAAGCCTGAAGGCACACACTCAGTGATTCAGCAACAGCTTCTTCCCCTCTGCCATCCAATTCCTAAACGGACATTGAACCCATGAACACTACCTCACTTTTTAAAAAATATGTATTATTTCTGTTTTTGCACTATTTTTAATCTGTTCAATGTACATATACATATATACTTACAGTAATTAATTTACTTATTGATTTTTTCTCTTTCTGTATTATCATGTATTGTATTGAACTGCTACTGCTAAGTTAAAAAAATTTCATGACACATGCCAGTGCTAATAAAGCTGATTCATTTCTCATTCTCAAATACTTACCCATGTATATCTGGTCGCTTAGATCGTAGAACACCTTTCAGTAACTTTCCCACCTCTGATGTCAGGACCACTGGACTTATTCCTGGCTTATCCTTAGAGACTTTCTTAAACAACAGAACAATATTAGCTACCCTCCAATCCTCCGGCACCTCACCTGTGACCAATGGACATTTCAATTACCTCTGCTAGAGCCGCTGCAATTTCTGCATTTGCCTTTCACAGGGTCTCAATTTGCCTCAAGGCAGCACAGATCTCCTCCTCTGTAAGCTGCACATGGGGTCAGAAAGCGTAGAGGAGTCTTGACTCAAACACAGACCAGTGGGAATAATTTGGCGGTGAGCGATAACTTTAATAATACACTGCAAAATAACAAGTCGCGGGAGGCCACTAAACAAAAGAGAACAAATACTGACCACAACCAGGAAACAAGGCAAGGATTGACTGATCCAGGCTGGCCAGTTTGATACATGAACAAGGACAGTGTATGTGAGCTGTGCTTCAATAGGCTGCAGGTGACGAGTTGGGAACGAATTGCAGGTGACTCCTATTAGCTGGGTAGAGACTGAGAAATGCTTGTCTGTGTAGACTTTGTGTCTGTCTCCCAAGTAAATACAGATGGAAGAAAAATCCTTCCATGAACTTCCCCATCTCTTTCAGCTCCATGAAAAGATGACCATTCTGATCTTCCAGAGGACTAATTTTGTCCCTTGCTAGTTTTTGCTCTCAGTATATCTCAAGAAGCCCTTGGGATTCTACTTCACCTTGTCTGCTAGAGTAGCCTTATGTCTTTTTATTTTTAACTCTTGATTTCCTTCTTAAGTGTTCCCTTGCATTTTGCAAAATCCTCAAGTACCACATTTGCTCCTTCTCCCTATACTTGCTACACACTTGCTTCTTTATTTTAGCCTTGGTTACCTAAACCTGTTATCCTTGCCTTTTATTCTGACAGGAACATTCAAGCTCTGTACCCTCAAAATTTCACTTTTAAAATAATGGTTACTGGAGGCAAAGTATTCCCCTACACAAACTTCTGTCACCTGCTCTGTCTTATTTCCTAATAAGCTCCCTCTCCTGCTACCAAGTCTCACTAATGGCTACAATGTCATAATTCCATGTGTTGATCCATGCCCTAAGCTCATCCGCCTTTCCTACAATACTCCTTGCGTTGAAATACACAGAACATAGAACACTAGTCCCACCATGATCAACCTTTCGATTCCTGACTTTGTATGTAGGCTTAACACCTTCTTTCTTTTCTATTTATATATCTATAGAAAGCTGTGGGTGGTGGGTTGGCGATACATCTCTACCAAAGGAGGTGTAAGATGTTCCTTCCTTCCGCTAGAGTGCAGGTCACCCTTGCACACGATGTGGCACCTGCTTAGCACCCTCCTCCCCCCCCCACCAATCAGGGTCACGTCAAGCCATGGGAGCAGGTGGGGGATGGTCGTTTGAGCAGGTGATGTGTATCACAAGTCCTGGTCGTGCGACCACTGAAGCCAGGCAGACAATCTCTGAAGAGTATTGATAATGGCTGGGGTCACCCGTCTCGTAAAGACACTGCCCAGAAGAAGGCAATGGCAAACCACTTCTGTAAAAAAATTGCCAAGAACAATCACGGTCACCATGATCACCCAAGTTATATGACAAACGTATGAACGGATAGAATAGAAAGCTGACAGCACAAGAAACCTTCCTCTTTGGTCTAATGCCACCCTTAACTTCTCCTGCTAGGCATAGTGTGCAAACAGTTCCTGTTACATTGTTCTACCTTATATAAATAAGGTGGATTTTTAGCATTTCTTATTTAATTTAACGATTTAGTACAGTATATTCAGTCTTACTGTAATTCATTTTTTCCTCTATCATTATGTACTGCAATGTACTGCTGCCACAAAGTTAACAAATTTCACGCTATATGGCAGTGATATTAAATCTGATTCTGATTTGTGGAGAGGATGTTTCCTATCATGGTAGGATCTAGGACCGGGAGCACAGCCTCGGAATAAAAGGATGTCCCTTAAGAACTGAGATGAGGAGAGATTTCTTCAGCTAGACAGTGGTGCATCTGTGGAATTCGCTGTCACAGCTGGCCGTGTGGCTGTGGAGGCAAAGTCATTTGGTGTACTTCAAGTAGAAATTGATAAGCTTTTGATCGGCAAGGAGAAGGCAGGAGAATGGGGCTGGGGAAAACAAAATTAGCCATGATGGAATGGTGGAGCAGATTTAATGGGCCAAATAATGTACAGTATGCCTTATGGTGTCACTGTTGGATCTCTGACACCAATGTACTCCCTCCCTGACAAGACTCCTGATTATCATTATCCATTACATTCTCCGATACTCACTTCTATTCTTCACTTCTAACTTTCTAAACTTTCTTCCACTTAATAATTCAGTTTATTTATTTGGACAGGCCCTCCTGGCCTAACAAGCCGGGCTACCCAGAAGCCCACCTACTGTATTTAACCCTAGATTAAAGACAATGACCAATTAGCTTACTAACCACGACGTCTTCGGACTGTGAGAGGAAACCGGAGCACCCGGAGAAAAAAACCACGAGGTTACAGGGAGAACGTACTGACGGCATCGGAATTCTGATGCTCTGGGCTGTAACAGCTTTATATTAATTACACCACCGCTGTGGTGCCCACTTCCACCATGTCTGACTGAGTTTAATGCTTTATCGACATCCCTAGTCCTATGATTCACTAGAATATTGGCCCCAGCTTTTTGAGTTTTTTTGACACTGATCAACAGAAAAACACTCTTTCATGTCAAAGTGAAAACAGATCTCTCCAAAGTGATCTAAATTAATTACAAATATAAAATACAATAATTGATTGCTCAAGTATTCATCCCCTCAAGTCAGTATTTAGTAGATGCACCTTTGGCAGCAATTACAGCCTTGAGTCTGTGTGGATAGGTTTCTACCAGATTTACATATCCGGACACTACAATTTTTCCTCATTCTTCTTTACAAAACAGCTCAAGCTCTGTCAGATTGCATGGGGATCATGGGTGAACAACCCTTTTCAAGTCCAGCCACAAATTCCCAATTGGATTGAGGTCTGGACTCTGACTTGGCCACTCTAGGGCATTCATTTTGCTGTTTTTAAGCCATTCCTGTGTAGTTTTAGGACCTTATGCTGGGGGTCATTGTCTTGCTGGAAAAAATAATCCTCTCCCAAGTCACAGTTCTTTTGCAAACTGCATCAGGTTTTCCTCCGGGATTTCCCTGTATTTTGCTGCATTCATTTTACCCTCTACCTTCACAGGGCCTGCTGCAGTGAAGCATCCCCACAGCATGATACAGCCACCACCATGCTTCACGGTAGGGATGGTGTGTTTTTGTTGATGTGCGTGCATGTCTTATGTTAAACATAGTGTTTAGTCTGATGGCCAAAGCACTCGATTTTGATTTCATCAGACCATAGAACCTTCTTCCAGCTGACCTGTGAATCCCCCACATGCCTCCTAGTAAACTCTAGCCAAGATTTCATGTGATTTTTTTTCAACAGTGACTTTCCCTTTGCCACTCTCCCATAAAGCTGCAACTGGTGCAGCACGCAGGCAACAGTCGTTGTATGCGCAGTCTCTCCCATCTCAGCCACTGAAGCTTGTAACTCCTCCAGGGTTGTCATAGGTCTCCTGGTGGCCTCCCTCACTAGTCCCCTTCTTGCACAGTCACTCAGTTCTTGAGGACAACCTGCTCTAGGCAGACTTACAGCTGTGTCGTAATCTTTCCATTTCTTGATGATTGACTTAACTGTACTCCAAGGGATATTTAGTGACTTGGAAATTTTCTTATATCCATCTCCTGACTTGTGTTTTTCAATAACCTTTTCACAGAGTTGCTTGGAGTGTTCTTTTGTCTTGGTGTGGTTTTTGCCAGGATACTGACTCACCAGCAGTTGGACCTTCCAGATACAGGTGTATTTTTACTACAATCAATTGAAACACCTTGACTGCACACAGGTCTCCAAAAACAGATCTTCATTTGACTAATTAAGTGACTTCTAAAACTAATTGGCTGCACCAATGATGATTTGGTATGTCATATTAAAGGAGTGTAAATACCAATGTGATGAATTATTTTGTGTTTTATATTTGTAATTTAGTTAGATCACTTTGTAGAGATTTGTTTCACTTTGACACGAAAGAGTCTTTTCCTGTTGATCAGTGTCAAAAAAAGCCAGATTAAATCCATTGTGGTTCAACTTTGTAAAACAATAAAATATGAAAACTTCCCGGGGGGGAGGATACTTTTTACAGGCACTGCGTTCAGAGGAATTGATAATAACACTCTGGGAAAAAATGTTAATAACTTGGAGGCAAGAGAAACTGCAGATGCTGAAAATCTGAAGCCACACACAAGGGTGATGGAGGAACTCGGCAGAACAAGCAATATCTACGGAGGGAAATGCATAGAATAACATGGTGATACTGGGTGGAATTGCCAGTTTCACAATGGAATTCAATAGAACACAATAATAACAGAACATAGAACATTACTACACAGTACAGGCCCTTCTGCCCACAATGTTGTGGCAAACTTTTAACCTACTCTAAGGTCAATCTAACACTTCTCTCCGACATAACCTGTATTACTCACATGCCAATCTTAAATGTCCCTAATGTACTTTTTTATTGAGAGAAAGGGTGAAATAGGGCCTTGCAGCCCTGCCCATCGATCCCCGATTTAATCCTAGCCTAATCACAATGACCAAATGGTACGTCTTTGGGCTGTGGGAGGAAATCAGAGTGCACAGAGGAAACCCACACGGTCACGGGAAAAAATGTACAAACTCCTTACATGCAGCGGTGGGGACTAAACCCGGACTGGCTATACCCGAAAAGCATTGAGTTAACCACTACCCACTGTGCTGCCCTGTAGCAGGCAGGATGCTCCACGATCTGGGAACCAATTAATAGCTCTGTTTTTGGAGACCTGTGTTTCAAGGTGTTTTAATTGATTGTAGTAAAAATACACCTGTATCTGGAAGGTCCAACTGCTGGTGAGTCAGTATCCTGGCAAAAACCACACCAAGACAAAAGCTAGTAATAGTAAATAAATATTGGTGACATTTGCAAACATGATAATATGACTCTGTGGAATTGATAACAATCCACTCATGTTCCTGGGAAATGATAAAGACAGAATGAAACTGAGAAATTTAAAATGATACCGTGATACTCTGAAGATGAAGAGGAACACATTGCCAGGGGTGGGGTAGGGGCAAAAACCCAAACCCACACCACCAGGTTCAAGGACATTTATTACCCTACAACCATCAGGCTCCTGAACCAGTGTGGATAACTTCAATCACCTCAAATGGGAACCAACGCCAGAACCTACAAACTCACTTTCATCGACCGTACAACTCATGTTCTCAGTATTTACGCATTTGTTTGTGTGCTTCTTTATTTATTTCCACAGTTCACCTTCTTTTGCATGTTGATTTTCAGTCACTCTTTATGCATATTTTTTCATAAATTTTTTTCATAAATTTGATTGTATATTTTTATTTTCCTGTAAAATGCCTCAAGCAAATGAATCTGAATGTAGTACATGGTGACATGTATGTACTTTGATAATAAATTACTTTGAATTTGAAATACATCAGGAATACTTAAAGGACTCTTAGATGGGCAAGAGAATGAAAGAAAGATGGAGGGCTAAATGGGAGGGAAGGATTAGATTGATCTTAGGGTAGGTTGGATTCTCACCACAGAGACTGGACTGAAGGGCATGAACTGGGATGTACTCTTCTACGCTCTCTGTTGGAACTAATCCTGGTGGGGCAGGAGTGGAGAGTGATAAAAGCACAATGGTGATGGGGAGAACTGATGATAATGGGAAGATACAAGGGTGATTTCACACCAGCACAACTATAATCCGGAAATTAATAAAGACACAATGCAACTGCAAGGCATGATAAGAAGAAAACGATAAAATAGAGATGACAATGAAGATGAGTGTAATACAATGGAAATGGGGTATTTCAATGGATGTGGGGTAATTCTGTGGATATGGGGGTAATACAATGGATGTGAGGGTAATACAATGGAGATGGGCTAATACAATGGGGATGGGCTAATACAATGGAAACGGGATAATTCAATGGATGTGGGTTAATACAATGGATGTGAGGGTAATACAAAGGAAACGCGGTAATACAATGGAGATGGGGTAATATAATGGGGATGGGGTAATACAATGGAGATGGGGTAATACAATGGAAATGGGGAAATTCAACGGATGTGGGGTAATTCAGTGGATATGGGGGTAATACAATGGGGATGGGGTAATTCAATTTAGATGGGTGTAATACAACGGGGATGGGTTTAATACAAGGGGGATGGGTGTGATACAATGGGGATGAGTGTAATACAATGGGGATGGGTGTGATACAATGGGGATGAGTGTGATACAATGGGGATGGGTGTGATACAATGGGGATGAGTGTGATACAATGGGGATGGGTGTGATACAATGGGGATGAGTGTAATACAATAGGGATGTGTGTAATACAATGGGGATGTATGTAAGAACATGGGTATGGGGTAATACAATGGGGATGTTGTAATACAATGGGGATGGTGTAATACAATGGGGATGGGGGTAATACAATGGGTATGGGGTAATACAATGGGGATGGTGTAATACAATGGGTGTGGGGTAATACAATGGGGATGGTGTAATACAATGGGGATGGGGGTAATACAATGGGGATGTGTGTAATAACATGGGTATAGGGTAATACAATGGGGATGGTGTAATACAATGGGGATGGTGTAATACAATGGGGATGGGGGTAATACAATGGGTATGGGGTAATACAATGGGGATGGTGTAATACAATGGGTGTGGGGTAATACAATGGGGATGGTGTAATACAATGGGGATGGGGGTAATACAATGGGGATGTGTGTAATAACATGGGTATAGGGTAATACAATGGGGATGGTGTAATACAATGGGGATGGGGGTAATACAATGGGGATGGAGGTAATACAATGGATATGGGGTAATACAATGGGGATGGTGTAATACAATGGGGATGGTGTAATACAATGGGGATGGGGGTAATACAATGGGGATGGAGGTAATACAATGGATATGGGGTAATACAATGGGGATGGGGTAATACAGTGGGGATGGTGTAATACAAAGGGGATGGGTATAAGGATGGGTATAATACAATGGGGATGGGAGTAATACAATGGGTATTGGGGTAATACAATGGGTATTGTGGTAATACAATGGGGATGAGTGTAATACAATGGTGATTGGGGTAATACAATGGGGATGGAAGTAATTCAGTTGAGAAGGGGTAATAGAATGGATGTGGGGGTAATACAAAGGAAATGGATGTAATACAATGGAGTTTTGATAAGTACGGGGATGGGAGGAGTATAGAGGGATATGGTCCAGGTGCAGGTAGATAGCAGAAGATTCGGTTGGCATGGGCTATATGAGCCGAAGGACATGTTCCCGAGCTCTGGTACTCTGTGAATCTATGCCTCTTTACAGCAAAGAAATGGTGGCCCAACTTGTCCATGCTGAACAAATTGTCCACTTCAGCTAGTCTCAGTTCCTTGTGCTTGGCCCACATCCCTCAAAACTTTTCCTGTCCATGAACCTGCCCAAGTGCCTTTAGATTTCTGGGACAGTAGGTTCATCCCACCCTACTGTGGAAAGATTTTATACAGTGGTTAATCAAATACAGAGCACTACAATATAATCTAGTAACAATCAGTGTGATCTGCCCCATTAACTTAATAATAATCTGAATGTTTGCCAATAAATTAATAATACTCTACAGAAAGATGACATTCATGACACTGGTAAGAATTTGATACTCCAGAGAATTGATAATGGCAAAGTAGACATTGAGCAATGTGACCCTAAAACTTCAATAAATGTAATATCTTAATGGAGTCATAGAGCAGTCTAGTCCCATTGAACAGCACCTAGATCGTGGTTCTCCGTACACCCCATCCATTATCCATAGATAATAAACAAACACAATAAATATAAATATGTAAATTAGCTTGATTGTATGTCCATAAAGTGACGCTGGACGCAGGAGTATCTATACACAAGGACCCTGACGGGAAATGATAAAGTAGTGGTGGTGTTGATACTGTTTTTGAGTCTGGTGGTCCTGGTGTGAACGCTATATGCCTCCTTCCTGATGGGAGTGGGACAAACAGTCCATGAGCTGGGTGTATGGGATCCTTCATCACATCACTGGGCCTTTTCTGGCACCTTACTGTGAATAATGGATGGGAAGCCTTGATGGCAGGCGGGCTGGTGCCAGTTTTGACTGCCCTTTGTCGAGCATTCCTGTCTACTGCAGTGCAGTTTCCATACCACGCAGTGATGCAGCTTGTTAGGATGCTCTCTACTACGCATGTGAGGATTGACATGAGCATGGATGTGCAAAGTCCAGCTCTCTTCAGCCTCCTCAGAAAGTGGAGGTGTTGGTGAGCTCTCTTGATTATGTAAGATGTGTTCTGGGACTATGAGAGGTTGCGCGAAATGTGCACTCCTGGGAGTTTGAAACAGTTTGCAATTTCTACTGCTGGGCTGGTGATGTAAAGAGGTCTTAGTTGAGGAATGAAAAATATGCAGGACTCCAAGAGCAATTCATCTGCTTTTTACTGAAGGAATCACTTTTACATCCACCTGAAAGAGTTGACAGGACCCACAATTCATGTCCCATGTAAAAAGACAAGGGAACATGAACACGACCAGTAAATTCACCAGCACTACAATGCAGTCAACCTGCATCACTTGACATCAGGTCTCCTGAGTGGGCTTCAACCTTCTGGGGCTATTCCTTCTGCTGTACCCAACACTTGCAACTGGAATTGAAACTGGAAGTGAAATTGGTTTATTATTGTCACTTGTACCAACATACAGTAAAAAGACTGTCTTGTATACTGTCCATATGGATCCTATATTGCACAGTGCATTGAGCTAGTTCAAGGTAAGAGGTGGTGCCTTCTCCTAGACAGGCACATGCATGAAAGAAAACTGGAGGGTTATGTGGAAGGCAAGGGTTAGATTGATTTTAGAGTTGGTTAAATGTTTGGCACAACTTCGCAGTCCAAAGGGCCTGTACTCTGATATAATGTTCCATGTTGTATGTTGTTCTAAACCAATTACAGAACGTAAAATAAAGTACAAGAGCTACATAGAAAGTGCAGTGCACATAGATTATTGTTACATATGTGCAGAGCAAGGAGAATGACAGAGTAGAAAGATTAACCATTTTATAAAGTCACACTAGTAACACTGCTGTGTGGGAGCTACAAACCAAACCTGCTGAGACAGAAACATGTGCATTCGAAAGCCCACGCCGAAACAGAGAGAGAGCCCTCCTCACACAGGAGACACAATGGATTCACTGTGTGGCTCAATCAGCATTTGTCACATTCTCACAATCCATCCGATATGGTTTAACGATAAAGGACAAGATCATAGTGAGGTAGATTGTGAGGTCAAGAATCCATCTTGTCATACTAGGGAACCATTGTAGTGCTTATAACTCCGGGGGAGGGTTTGAACCATTCAAAAGTTTATAACAGCAGGGTAGATGAGCATGCTTTCAAGCTTTTGTATCTTCAGTGTGATGAGAGGGAAGAGAGAATGCCTGCAGAGGGCTTTGAGTGGGGTACCCTTCTCAAATAATCCCATCCATAGGCACTTCCACAAAAACATTGTGTTCACCCAGCTTCCTGAAGCTCTTGCTAAACTGGGAGAATACTTTATGATAGCACATTAAGCAATGTCGTAACTGAACAACAACAATCATAGCAAGTTAATGCTAAGCAAATAAAGTTCAAGGCTCAATGTAAGTTAATCATCAAGGTACATATACCACCCTGAGATTCATTTTCTTGAAGGTATTCACAGTAGATACAAAGAAATACAATAGGATCAATGAAAAACTCCACAAAAACAAAGACAAACAACCAATGTGCAAAAGATAACAGATTCTATAAATAGAAAAAGAAAAACAAAATAATTATAAAAATAAATAATAAATAATATTGAGAACAATATTCAGGGCAAAAGGTGAAAAGTTTAAGGGAAGACCTCTTCCCAAAGAGGGTGGTGAGAGTGCAGAATGAGCTGCCAGCACAAGTGGTGGATGCAATTTCAAAGTCAATGTTTAAGAGACATTTGGATGGGTACATGGAAGGAACGGGTATGGATGGGGGGGTATGGTCTGGATGCAGGTCGATGGGACCAAGCAGTTTAAATGGTTTGGCATGGACTAGATGGGCTGAAGGGCCTGTTTCTGTGCTGTGCTTTTCTATGACTCTATGACATGAGTTGTAGAGTTCTTGAAAGTGAGTCCATATATTGTGGAATAAGTTCAGTGTTGGGGTGAGTGAAATTATCCACCCTAGTTCAGCAGTCCACTCTGATTCATGGAAGCCACTCTCCTGAGAGGAAGGCTCAATGTAATGAAGCATCACTTTCCCTCAAATCTCCAAATATCTCTCAGTTGACAAGTATCGATCAATAACCACTAATCTCACTACAATCAATTATTCAGTTCTCTATAGAAAATAATCCCAATTTCTTCTGGAAACATACAAATGTCCAGTGGACAGCCAGAAACTCCTTTCCAGGGCAGAAATGGCCATTGAGAGGGGGCATAATTATAAAGTAGTGTTGAAAGAAACTACAGGGGGTATGTCAGAGGTAAGTTTTTTTACAGAGTGGTGGTTGTGTGGAACACCCTGCCAGGGGTGGTTGTAGAGGCAGATACAATAGTGAAATTTAAGAAACTCTGAGATAGCCACATGGAGCCCTACGTAGGAGGAAGGGCTAGATTGATCTTAGAGATGGCACAACATCATAGGCCGAAAGGCCTGTAATATGTTGTGATGTTCTATGTTCTATCAGGAAGCCAGCAGCTTCATACAATGACAGCAACACATAACGATTACTGAAGGAACTCAACAATGTGACAGCATTTATGGAGGGGAATAATCAGTCAATGTTTCCAGCTGAGACCCTTCATCAGTCGCGGCTCAAAACTTCAGTACTTTATTCCCCTCCTCAGATGCTGCCGGACCTGTTGAGCTCCTCCAGCATTTTGTGTGTGTTGCTCCAGATTTCCAGCACGTTTATCACACCATTACAGACCTGTCCCTCACATACACCTGGCTAGTAAGGGTCCTTGAAAACCTTCCCCAAACTATCCTCACTGAACACAGATAAGGTGACTTACAAGAAACATTTTGCTGGAGAATAGGTTGAGTAACCGGTCAGATGTTTAGAGATCTATGGAAGAATCTGCTGCTTTGCTCAAAGGGAAGTTGGAATCCTTGTCTGAATGGGTGTTAGAGGCAAAGAAACACAAAGCACATTTATGAAATGATCTAGCTGAGCACTTATGACATAGAAGGCTAAGTAATGGTAAATAGGATTTGCACAGGCAGGTGATTAGCATAGGCATGATGGGATGAAGGGCCTGTCTGTGTGTTGTATGACTCTGTGATCCCCCTTAGCATTAAGAAAGTGAACAAAATACCACTTGGAAGAAGTGTTGTGTGCGTATGGCTTTATGGTAAATAGCAAAGGCTCACAGATGGAGTCCAAATGAACGCTTTGGCAAGGTTCTTTGCAAAAGTATTGGAATAGACAGAAGCATGTGAAATTAATTGGTAAGTACTTTGGGAGATAGGTCAGCAACTATTTGTTGGAAAGGTTGCCATTGTCTTTATCCCTACATTAAGACTAATTTCATTATAATAACCTTTAAAGAGAAAGCAGCACATTTTCACCCTGTGGAGAGTGTGTGGGAGAGTAGAAAGGAGAGATAGACAGACAGACAGACAGGGCAGAAAGGGGGTGGGGGGGGCAAGACAGAGAAATGGACAGAGAGAATCAAAGACACTTCCCAAAGGACAGCTGATCTTGCGTAGCGCACATGGTCCAAACGGCAGTGAGCAGTGTTCTGCCAACCACATCTGGCATACACACAGAATACAGGCGCTGGCATCCACCGCACTGGGCAGCCACTAGCAATAAATTGTGTCTTTTTCAGAGCTTAATAGGGATGAGCACCACACCTCTGTCTCCCAAAGTCATGCCCTTTGTTACCGATAAATCAAGGACAGCATGGGAATGTTTCAACCAATAAATACTCTCCAAACTGCTGAAAAAGGAAACTTGGCATTGGTATTGGTTTATTACTGTCACATGACGGTTGTGGAAGCCAAGTCATTGAGTATATTTAAACACAGGTTAATAGGTTCTTGATTAGTCGGTGTGTCAAAGATTACGGGGAGAAGGCAGGAGAATGGGGTTGAGAGGGAAAATAAGTCAGCCATAATCAAATGATGGAGCAGACTCAATGAGCCAAATGAGTTTGTTCAACACATTCTGTTCTTGCATCCTGTTCATACAGATCAAATCATTACACCATTGTATTGTAAATTGCCCCATGATTAATCTCGGATTAAATCATGTGATTGCTGGGCAGCGTGGCTCAAAGGGCCAGAAGGGTATCTCTAATACATCTGCCTCTACCACCAGCCCTGGCAGCACACTCCTTGCACTTGCCACTCTCTGACACCTTCCCTGAACTTTGCCCCAATCACTTTAAAATTATATCCCTCCAAAGCAGCTACTTATACCCTAAGAAAAAGACTTTGGCTGTCCACGCTATCTAAAAGATACATAATTCTTTGCTGTGGCTTTTGTTGGCACAGCCAATGTTTAACATCTACTGTAGGTGTTAAATTTGGTTATTTTATTTGGCAATACGGGGTGGAGCAGGCCCCTCTGGTCCACCGAACCAATCCACCCCACGACCCCGATTTAACACTAACCTAGTCACAAGACAGACTCACCTACCCAGTACCCCTTTGGACTGTGGGAGAAAACCAGAGCACCTGGGAAAAATCCACACCTTCCACAGGGAGCATGAACAGACTCCTTACAGATAATGCTGGAATTGAACTCTGAACTCTGATGCCCCGAGCCGTAATAGGGTCACGGTTAAGAAGGCATATGACGTTTGGCCTTCATTAGGGGGGGGATTGAGCTCACGAGCTCTGAGGTGATGTTGCAGCTCTATAAAGCTCTGGTGAGACCACACTTGGAGTATTATGTTCAGTTCTGGATGCCTCATTATAACCAGAATGTAGAAACTTCAGAGATGATCTTTTCCAGGATGCTGTCTAGATTATTGACCATGCCTTATGGAGGTAGTTTGGGCGAGCTTGGGAGTTTAGAGAATCATAGAGAGGTACAGCACAGAAACAGACCCTTCAGCCCATCTAATCCATGCCAAACCACTTAAACTGCCTACTCCCAATGACCTGAACCTGGAACATAGCCCTCCATATTCCTACTATCCATGTACCTATCCAAATTTCTCTTAAATATTGAAATCGAGCTCACATGCACCACTTGTGCTGGCAGCACTTTCCACACTCTCAATGCACTCCACGTGAAGAAATTTCTCCTCATGTTACGCTTAAACTTTTCACCTTTCACCCTTAACCCATGACCTCTAGTTGTAGTCCCAACCAACCTCAGTGGAAAAAGCCTGCTTGCATTGACCCTAACTATACCCATCATAATTTTGTATGTCTCCATTAAATCTCCTCTCAATCTTCTACGTTCTAAAGAATAAAGTCCTAACCTATTCAATCTCTCCACATAACCCAGGTCCTCCAGACTCGGCAACATCCTTATAAATTTTCTCTGCACTCTTTCAACCTTATTTACTTCTTTCTTGTAGGTGGGTGATCAAAATTGCACACAATACTCTAAGTTAGGCCTCACCAACATCTTATACAATTTCAACATAACTTCCCATCTTCTGTACTCAATACATTGATTTATGAACGCCAATGTACCAAAAGCGTTCTTTACAATTCTATCTCCCTATGATGCAATTTTCAATGAATTATGCACCTGTAGTCCGTACCCAACCATGCAAGACCTACCCTGGTTGGTCCCACTGAAGTACAAAACCTCACACGTGTCTGCATTAAATTCCATCTGCCATTTTTCAGCCCATTTTTCCAGCTGATTCAGATCCCTCTGCAAACCATGGTAGCCTTCCTCATTGTTCACTACATCCCCAATCTTAGTGTCACCCACAAATTTGCTGATCCAGTTAACCACATTATCATCCAGATCATTGATATAGATGACAAACAATAAAGGACCCAGCACCAATCCCTGTGGTCATCACTAATCACAGGCCTCCAGTCAGAGGCCTCTACTACCAGTCTCTCACTTCTCCCACAAAACCATTGACTAATCCAATTTACTACCTCATCCAGAATGCTGAGTGACCAAACCTTCTTGACCAGCCTCCCATGCAGGACCTTACAGATAACAAACAAGAGAAAATCTGCAGATGCTGGAAATCCGAGCAACACACACACAAAATGCTGGAGGAACTCAGCAGGCCAGGCAGCATCTATGGAAAAAAGTACAGTTAACGTTATGGGCCGAGACCCTTCGGCTGGACTGCTGAGTGCCCCCAGCATTTTGTGTGTGTTCCACGTAGACAACATCTATTGCCTTGCCTTTGTCAACTTTCCTGTTACTTCCCTCAAAAAACTCTATAAGATTGGTTAGACACAACCTACCATGCATGAAACCATGCTGACTGTCCTCAATTAGTCCATGTCTATCCAAATACGTATATATCTAGCTCCTTAGGATACCCTCCAATAACTTCCACAACTGATGTCAGACTCACTGGTCTATAATTTCCTCATTTATGTTAAGACAGCGGAACAACGTTGTCTATCTTCCAATCCTCTGGTCTCTCTCCTGTCACTAAGGATATCTCCTTCCCAGCAATTTCTGCACTTGTCTCTCATCAGATCCAAGGGAGCACTTTGTCAGGCCCTGGGGATTTATTTACCCTGATTTGCCTCAGGGTAGCAAACAGTTCCTACTCTGTAATCTGTACAGGGTCCATGAAGTTGATGCTGCTTTGCCTCTCTTCTACAAACTCTGTATCTGTCTCCTGAGTAAATACAGATGCAAAGAATGCATTTAAGATTTCCTCTATCTGGTTTGCTTCCACACATGGATTACCAGTCTGGCCTTCCAGAGGACCCATTTTGTCCCTAGCAATCCTTTTCTCCTTAACATACTTGTAGAATCCCTTAGGATTCTCCTTCACCCTATCTGCTAGAGCAACTTTATGCTTTCTTTTAGTGTTCCTGATTTCTTTAAGTGTTCTCTTGTATTTCTTGTACTCATTTGTTCCTCCTTGCCTATGCCTGCTACGCACCTCCTTTTTTCTTTTAACCAGGACCTCAATATCTCTTGAAAGCCAAGGTTCCCTACACTTTTTATATTTACCTTTTATTCTGATGCGCACATACAAGCCCTGTACTCTCAAAATTTAATTTTTAAAGGCCTCCCACTTTCCAAAAATACCTTTGCCAGAAAACAGCCTGTCCAGAACTACTCTTGCCAGATCCTTTCTGATACCATCAATATTGGCCTTCCCCTAATTTAGAATCTGAACCCGCTGACCGGATCTATCTCTTTGCATATTTACTTTGAAACTAATGGCATTGTACTCCCTGGATGCAAAGTGTTGCCCTACTCAAGTTCTGACACCTGCCCTGTCTCATTCCCTAATAGCAGGTCAAGTATCACATGCTCCCTCATTGGGATTTCTATGTATTGATGAAAGAAACTTTCCTGAACATTTGATAAACGTTATCCCATCTAGTCCTTTAACAGTATGGGATTCGCAGTCAATACGTGGAAAGTTAAAAATCACATACTATAACAACTCTGTGTTTCTTGCAACAGTCTGCAATCCTTTTACAAATTTGTTCTTTTAAATCCCTTGGACTGTTGGGTGGCCTGCAATATAGCCCCATTAACGTGGTCATACTTTTCTTATTCCACCCTTTATTTCTCTTTCGAGTGAAGGAGGATGAGGGGTAACCTGATAGAGGTGTATAAGATGATAAGATGCATTGATATGGTGGAGAGCCAGAGAATTTTTCCCGGGACAGAAATGGTTAATACGAGGGAGCATAATTTTAAGGTGATTGGAGGAAAATGTAGGAGGGATTTCAGAGGCAGAATTTTTAAACAGCGAGTGGTGGGTGCATGAAACGTGCTGACAAGGTTGGTAGTAGAGGCAGATACATTAAGGATATTTAAGAGATCATAGACTGGCACATGGACGAAAGTAGAATAGAGGGAAATACCAGAGGATAGGGGGAGATTAATCTTGGAGTAGGGTAAAAGATTTGCACACCATTGTGGGCGAAGGGCCTGTACATTCTAACAGTTTTGAAACAGGTGATCATCTAAAAAGGAGTGGAAAGTGACAGACTATAGAGGCCCCTGCCTTGACCATCAAGGTCTCCACCAAGCTAGACTAGGTGTTACATGCTGAGGGACACAGACATCAATAATTGGTGCCACAGCCTCACATGGGTACAGGTCTGATCTCGGGTGCTGTTCTGCTGCTCCATTCTCCCAGAAACTTACTGGCAGGTTAATTGGTTGCTATAAATTATCCCCAACTAGGATGAAATGCATGTGGTTTTGAGGAGAACGTGCAAACTCCACGCAGGCAGCACCGAAAGTCAGGCTCAAATGTGGGACTCTGGGGTTGTGAGAAAGTGACTCTACCACTTATGCCACCATGCCACCATCTGACACACATCACCTCTAAAAGCATAGCAGCTCACACCCGCACGGCTGCACCCAGAAAGTCTCAAGACTTTTGAGGATTGACCTGTGGTGCTTCACATCAGCAGGAGACAGAAACACCACCACCCCAATACAAAACAGGGCAGTAAAGCATAAACACAAGAGAGAATTAGAATTAGAACAAGATAGAATTAGGCCATTCAGCATTGAGTTTCTTCCATCATTCCTTTATGGATGACTTCAAAGTTCAACATAAATATTATTATCAAAGTACAGATATGTCACCATTTACAACCCTGAGATTTATCTTCTTGTGGGCATACTCAGCAAATCTACAGAATAGTAACTATAACAAGATCAATGAAAGATCAACCAGAGTGCAGAAGACAACAAACTGTCCAAATGCAAGTATAAATACATAGCAATAAATAATGAGAACATGAGATGGAGATAAAGAGTCCTTAAAGTGAGATCATTGGTTGTGGGAAATATCTCGATGGGGCAAGTGAGTGTAGTCATCCCCTCTTATTCAAGAGCCTGATGGTTGAGGGGTAGTAACTGTTCTTGAACCAGGTGGTTAAGTCCTGAGGCACCTGTACCTTCCACCTGACAGCAGTAGCAAGAAAACAGCACGGCCTGGGTGGTGAGGATCTCTGATGATGGATGCTGCTTTCCTTTGACAGCATTTCATGTAGATGTGCTCAGTGGTTGGGAGGGCTTTGCCTATGGTGTACTGAGCCGAATCCACTACCTTTTGTGGGATTTTCTGCTCAAGGGTGTCGGTGTTTCCAGAGCAGGCCGTAACACAGAAACCTGTCAACGTTTCCTCGCAACCCCATTCTCTTGTCTTCTCCCCGTACCTTTGTTGGCCTGACTAATCAGGAACCTATCAACCCCTGCTTTAAATATACCCATTGGGCTTGGAGTATTGTGCGTAATTGGGATGTAGACACCGTGGAGAGGGTGTAAAAGGAGCTTTCTGGAATGATGCCTGGATTTGAGGGTATGAGTTGTAAGGAGAGGTTGGACATTAAAAGGTTAACCCTTTCTCAGCCTCTTCCCAGACTGCCTATCATGGGCACACACTGATGTCTGTGGAGTAGTCTGCCCCCTAGTGCACCAGATAATTATAAACACAAGAGATTCTGCATATCCGGAGCAGCACATACTTTATACTTTATACTTTATTGTCGCCAAACAATTGATACTAGAACGTACAATCATCACAGCGATATTTGATTCTGCGCTTCCCACTCCCTGGATTACAAATATTAAATATTAAAAATAGTAAAAATTAGTAAATATTAGAAATTTAAATTATAAATCATAAATAGAAAATAGAAAAATGGAAAGTAAGGTAGTGCAAAAAAACCGAGAGGCAGGTCCGGATATTTGGAGGGTTCGGCCCAGATCCGGGTCAGGATCCGTTCAGCAGTCTTATCACAGTTGGAAAGAAGCTGTTCCCAAATCTGGCCGTATGAATCTTCAATCTCCTGAGCCTTCTCCCGGAGGGAAGAGGGACGAAAAGTGTGTTGGCTGGGTGGGTCGTGTCCTTGATTATCCTGGCAGCACTGCTCCTACAGCATGCAGTGTAAAGTGATACATACAGAATGCAGGAGGAACTCGGCAGGTCAGACAGCATCTATGGAGAGGAATAAACGGTTGGTGTTTCCGACTGAGCCACAGATGCTGCCTGACCTGTTGAGTTCCTCAGCATTTTGTGTGTGTTTCGCTGAATAATTATACCAGCTAAAAAAATGTTTGGATCACAAGTTATCCACAGTAAAACCTGAGGCACTCTCCAGGCTGAGGAACACCTTTGAAGGGCAGCGCAGATTCTGTAGAAAGTACATGGCAATAGTAGAGAGGAGAGAAATAAACACTCAATACTTCAGCCCGAGGTCCTTCATCAGCACTGGAAAGGAAGGGAGTAGAAGCCGGAATAGGAGGGTGGGGGAGGGGGAGGGAGACAAGCTAGAAGGTGATTGGTGAAGGAGGGTGAGAGGATGAAGAACAAAGTTGGGAGGTGATAAGTAGAAAAGGTAAAGAGCTCAAGAAGAAGAAGGAATCTGAGAGGAGAGCATAGTGGGTCATGGGAGAAAGGGAAGGAGGGGACCCGGGGTGGCTGATTTGCAGGTGAGGAGCAGAGATAAGAAGCCAGAGTAATGAACAGAAGAGGGAAGGAGGGAAAAGTTACTGGAAGGAGAAATCAATATTCATACCATGAGTTTGGAGACTATGCAGGCGGAAGGTATTGCTCCTCCATCCTGAGAGTGGCCTCATCATGGTAAAAGAGGAGGCTGTGAACCGACATGTTGGAACGGGAATGGGGATAGAAATTAAAGTGCTTGGCCACCAGAAAACTCCACTTTTTGTGCTCGACAAGGTGGTCCCTTTATTTACGTCAGCCCTCACTAATGTAGAGGTGACTGCAGTTGGATATTTTCTGTTTTAATTTGCAACAATCAGCTCAATCCTGAAATGACTGATCTCCTCATGATTTGTCAGACAAAGGCATAAAATAAATCTGGGCGAGATTCTGATTCATGAGTGCTGCTTTGTTATTAGGTACACTTGTAATAGAAATATCTAATCAGCCAATCACGTGGCAGCAACTCAATGCATAAAAGCATGCAGACATGGTCAAGAGGTTCTGTTGTTGTCCACACCAAACATCAGAATGGGGAAGAAAGGTGATCTAAGTGACTTTGATTGAGGAATGTTTGCTGATGCCAGACAAGTTGATTTGAGTATCTCAGTAACTGCTGATCTCCTGGGATTTTCACACACAATAGTCTTTACAGCTTACAGAGGATGGTGCGAAAAACAAAGAACATCCAGTGAGCAGAAGATTTGTGGGTGAAAACACCTTGTTAATGAGAGCGATCTGAAGAGAATGGCCAGACCGGCTCAAGCTGACGTCACCTTGCCATTCATGACTTCAACTACTTCCCTAATGGATTCTCGGACTGTGGCATTGTAAATTGTTTCTGAAGTTTCACAGCCAACAGCTGCAGTTCCAAACAAGCATTACACTTTGCTGAAGGCTGCTGTTCTGTAGACCGCACTGATATTTTGACACATCTTTCAAAACATCTAACTACATACTATTCCAGTTTGTGAGGGGGTTTTCCTTTTGAAGCAACCAGCAATCTATCCAAAACAGGAATCTTAAGTCAAACAAAGGTAATGACTCAGAAATCAATGCCAAGTCCTCTTACCTCTCAGGTAACATAACCACATTAAGGACATCTAGGTGAGTCCACACTTCTCTGCAAGTCTTTCGGGTTACCTACTACATCCGGTGCTGCTGGTGCAGCCTCCTCTACTTTGGTGAGACCCGATGTAGATTGGGGGCTGCTTTGTTGAGCACCTGCACTCAATCCACAATGAGCAGGATTTCCCCAAGGCCAACCATTTTAATTCTGATCCCCATTCCCATTCTGACCATAATGAGGCCACACTCAGGTTGGAGGAGCAACACCTTATATTCCATCTGGATAGCCTCCAACCTGATAACATGAAAATCAATTTCTCCAACTTTCCACTCCCTCTTCTCTCCTCTTCCATTCCTCATTCTGTCTCCCCTCTTACCCCTTCTCTTCTCCTCACCTGCCTATCACCTCCCTCTGGTGCCCCTCTTCCTTACCCTTCTCCCATGGTCCATTCTCCTCTCCTTCTTCTTCAGCCCTTCACCTTTTCCACCTATCACCTCCCAGCTTCTTACTTCATCCACTCCCTCTAGTTTGTATTCCTTCCCCTCACCCTCTTTCTTATTCTGGAACCTTCCCCCTTCTTTTCCAGTTCCAATGAAGGGTCTCGGGCTGAAATGTCAACTGCTTATTCCCCTTCATAGCTGCTGCCTAATTTTCTGGGTTCCTCCAGCATTTTGTGTGTGCTGCTCTAGATTCTAACATCTGCTGAATCTCTTGTTTTATGATATTCATTCTTTCTGACTTAGACACCCCAGTCTTTTAATCTCACAAGACTTCAGAAACACACAAAAACATTCTCCAACTCTCTTTGTTTGTGAATAAGAAAGAAAACTTTTGTTTTTTAAGTGACACCGTTCACCATGCCCAAAACACTATACAGTCACTGAAGCACTTGTTGAAGTGGATACTGTTGCTTCATAAGACATACAGTAACCAGTCCCCACAGATCAAGTAACAGGCCACAACAGCACATGCAAAATGCTGGAGCAACTCAGGTCAGGCAGCATTTATGGTGAGGAGTGAACAGATGACATTTTGGGCCGAGATCCTTCTTCAGGACTGGAAGGGAAGGGGGAAGACGCCAGAATAAAAAGGTGGGGCGGAGGGGAAGAAGAGTAGATGGAAGGTGATAGGTGAAGCCGGGTGGGTGGGGAAGGTAAAGGGCTGGAGAAGAAGGAATCTGATAGGAAAGGAGAGTGGACCATAGGAGAAAAGAGGGGAGGAAGGGTTCCAGGGGGAGGTGAAAGGAGGTTAGAGAGGTAAGAAATCAGGGTGGGAATTGAAGAAGAGCGAAGGGGGAGGGGATGAATTTCTGAAAGGAGAAAATGATGTTTATGCAGTCAGGTTGGAGGCTACCTAGGTGGAATATGACAGGTTGTACCTCCAAACTGAGAGTGTCCTCGATGTGGCAAAAGAGGAGGCCAGGGACAGACATGCAGGGTTGGAATGGGCATTGGAATTAAACAGCAACCAGGATAGCCAGCAAGACGGTAATGGCCAGTCAAGAGGCTCTGTTGTAAATAGTGCTGGTGAGGAATTGGTACTGGCAAGGACACCCCTAAACAAGATCACAAGAGATCATCTCAATATCTCATGCATCATCCGTCATTGTCACCAGAGCCCAGCATAAGACTTTAATGCTCAGATTGAGGAACCATTGGCCCCACGACCTTCAGAGCTTAACCCACTGAACCAAGACTGAGATCTATTATTGTGATACGACAACAGTGTTTAACCCTGTGGGTGGGCTCAAACCAAAATACACCATCCACCCAGTCTGTCATCCCGTGCAGACTGTTAACACACTGAGAAACTTCCATTAACGCCACAGACGCCTGACGCTAAAAAAAAGTAAAAGGCAGACGTTTCATACAGCGATTGTCCATTCTCCCTGGTGTATTTCAGAACAGAACCACAAAACGATTCAAAATCATCCTAAACGCAGCTGAGAATTCATTCTTACCTGGCTGAAAGCAGCCTTTACTCCTGAGAACATCCGCTATGGACGCGCCAAAAATGAACTGGACGTTCTGCAGGAAGCCCTGCGGACAAGACAATAACATCATTAACTCCTTACGGGGAAGCCGTTCTCAAAACAGGTCTGCAGTCTCAATAGAGGCGATTACGTGGGATTATTGGCGACATCCTGGGCGCCGAATGGATTGTTGGTAATGTGATCGCGGGACGCGGCTTTATCACTAGCGATTGGCGATTAGGTCCCAATGACATACCTTGAAGTTCTTTCCCGGCGTGAGTCCTTTCGCCACGTAGAGCCTGCTGTTAGTTGAGGTCAATTGCTCGTAAAACGGGTCGTCAAGGATGAAGCTATCAGCAAGTTCACAGCCCACGTACAGGTTGGCATTCTCTCCGCTCACATGGATGGTGATGTTCTTCCACTGGGAATCAGCGATGTCCACATCCTGGAAGGAGACCAGGTTCTGGGACCTCTCCACCGTGTACTGGAAGTCCAGCGTGTTGGCCAGTCCGTTGGAGATGATCTCCAGCTGCCGCTTGTAACCCGGACCCTCGATGGACAGTAATGTCCCCTGGCTCTTCCGGTCCTGTCTCACGCTGGCCCAGAGGATGAAGCCCTCGTGGTACTGCATGAGCCTCACGATCTCCCCGAACTTCTCCCCGGAGGCTGCCGGTATCTGGTCGAACCGGCTGAACCGGAAAGCCGGGTTGCTGCGGTCGGGGCCTCGAAAGAGCTTCACTCCAGCCGTGTGTCTGTTCACGTTGCTGATGGCGAACAGGTCGTAGGTAACCTCCTCTTCGGAGACATCATCTAGGGAGCACATTACACAGTGAGAGTCAGCCAGCAGCTGGCCAGCCCGGCGGCTGAGACGGGGTACGGCACCGCAGCCCAAAGACTGGGGCTCTTTACTTACCGACAGACTGAGCCCCGGTTCCCATCGCCAGCATCCAAAGCAGCAGCCAACGCAACTCTTCCCTCGGCATCATCAGCCCTACAACAGAGCACAACAGTCTTGAAAAACCGCCATCCAAACCCACTCCAACCTCTATTCCCACTTACACTGAAACCTCTGCACTTGAGTGAAGCAAATTCTGAATTTAACACAAACGGTGAGCAGTTTCCCAAGAAAGAAAGTTAAATGTTTTAACTTAATACAGATCAATGGAAATTAATTGTTTTTATTGCAAGTTTTTCTCTGCGCGTCTACGTTGCAATCGATTAAAACGTCTCTCACCCAGTATTTGAAATCGGTGTTCGATATAGTAAGTAATCTGTTGACGGGGAACTGTGTGTGTGTGTGTGTGTGTGTGTGTGTGTGTGTGTCGCTGGCTAACCTGTCTCTCTTTCTCGCTCCCTCTCGCACTCACTGGGCACGTCAGCCGTCGCTCTAACCAGCAGCCCAGGAGTAGCTGGGCTTCACCGCGATCCGCTCTTTATATACCCTCCTGTGGGGGCTGTCAATCATCCAGGAAGTCGGGGGGGGGGGGGTGGTGGAAGTGGTGCCAGTATGCCTCAAGAGAAGTTACATAATCCTCACACCCGCCTTGTTCCGCAACCGGACAGCGTCCCTCTGCAGTGCCGGCTGCGGAACCTCGCCAAGATTCTGGGACACCCCCCCCCCCCGCGTCCCCGTCCCCGTCCCCGTGCCCGTGACGGCTCCCTCCGCGCCACAGCCCTCCTCCTTCGCTTCTCTCCCACCCCCCCACCCCACATCTTTGCCGAAATCAGGGCCGCCAGGACAGGAGGAGTCAGTCTCCAGTCCTCGCGTGTGAAGGAACCTGACATCAATGTGACTATTGTAAATTAATAACAAATCGCAAAGGATTGTGCGGAATTCTGAGATTTACCACGTGGAGAGAGAGAGAGGGAAAGAAAGAGAGTGGGGGGGGAGAAGGAGAGAGAATCAAAGAGTGAAATAAAACCCACCCATTCACGAACTAACGTAAACATTTAATGGATATATTACATATACAGAGCTAGATTAATAGGAGCATTCATCGTGGCAGTGTTAATCCACAGTGTCAAATTTCCCGGGATTATTTTGTCCAGGGTTACAGTAAAGAGCGGATTATTTAGAAAGTGTGTGTTTAAAAGTGAATATTGGCAGTCGTGACTTCTCAAAAGTATTGAAACAGTTCGGTGGTTCTAGAGAAGCGGCCTGTCACCAAACAACCGTAGTTCTGAAGTTGCCGCGGAGAGCGCGTTCGCTGGCACTGGGTGGGATGAAGGTGGCGACGGCCAAACCCGGCAATGGGTTCTCGTTCTCTATACTGCTTTAACCGGATTTCTTCAATATAAAACTCCAGCTTCGAGCAAAGTGTGCGGCGTGCAGTTCAGGCGCAACCAGGTTTAAGAGGAGACGGGGCTGGAAGAAGTGGTAAATAGCTGTCCCTTCTCTCTCCGACAGCAGCGCGACGGCCTCTGGTTTGAGTGAGTTAACATCCGCGCCGAATGAACTCCTCCCGCCGAGTATGACATTAGCATAGACCGGGGAAATACCTGCGCCGATTTAACCCTGGTACTGGATTAAACACTGAATTAACTCAAACTGGATTAATATCTCGACTGGATTAGCCCATTGGGGAGATTAGGTCTCCTGATTTAACAACTGCAGGATTAAATAGATTAACATATACTGGTTAAATAGATTAACTCGTCAACTGGATTACCACCCCCAGGTTAACATGCAGTGGATCTGTTGAATTAACCTTTCACCAGATTTATTCCTGGTTAATATTCATTGGATTAACCCATTTGGTGGACTAACATCCACTGGATTAGAATAGGCAGTAAATTAATGACTGGTTAAAATTAGCCTCCTCCACTGGACTGGACATCAGCACTGGAATAATATCCACTGGATAAAGCTCGCTCACTTGATATTTCCACTGGATCAATGCCTCCCCTGAATTAAACAGCACTACTGGATTAACCACAGCATCATAACTGATTCAACATCACCACTAGGTTAACATCCACTAGTTTAATCTTCATTAGACAGACATCCCACTGAATTAATCATCACTGAATTCAAACATATACTGGCATTAAACTGGACACTGCATTAATACCTATTGGAACAATTCTTGCACTGGTTCTATGCATTCACTTGGCTTACATCTTCACTGGATTAGCACGCAGTGAATTATCTTCGGTGGATTTGTTCATTAACTGGTTAATATCTCCACTGTGCTTGCATCTTCACTGCATTAATTCCTACATGATAATTCTCTCCAGTGGATTGATTCATCTACTGGTTAATACCTCCACTCCGTTGACACCTTCACTGGATAAACACCAATTGAATTAGCATTCACTGGACAGGAATCTTCACGAAACACACACAAAGGAATGTTACATGGAATGAAATATTTCCAGTCCTGTTCTAGCTGCTATTATACTTAAAGGAACTCCTCCTGCCTCTGCATTTCACATTTATGTCAAATTACTTGGAACCAATCAGAAGACATGTGAATAAATTAATGAGATAGAAATTCAGTTGAAAATCATTCGAAAGATGTGTACTCAGTTGGTTGATGGTTGGATTGAGTTGTTCCCCGATCCTGGCAATTTACTTGCAAATGTTTCATCACCATACACACAGTGTGTCCTCCGAATGCTTGGCCTTTACATACTTTTCAATCAGCTGATTGGTTCTGCAGCATTTCGAAGCACGTGGATCATAAACGAGTACAGCACAGGAACAAGCTCTCCAACCCACAAAAATTATTAATTAAATGTAACTATAACTAAATTAATCCCTCCTGCCCACCCACACAGTGTCCACATCCTTCCATTCCCTGCCTATTCAAGAACTTCTTAAGCACTCTGTCATGATGCCTCCACCATCACTCCGGGCACCCACCCTCTCTGAGTAAAATCTTGCCCAATACACCTCCTTTGAACTCACCTGAAGTGAATGCCCTCAAATGCACCTAAATACTCCTTACATGTCATGGGAGTACCTGTTTGCGTCACCCGCTCCGAATGTGCATTCTCGATCTGAACCACATTCGTAGAACACAGAACACAGTTCAGCACAGGAATAGGCCCTTTGGCTCACAACGTTGTACCAAACCAGCTAAAAAGTAAATTTTAAAAAACAGAAAAGTAATCCCTCCTACCTAAAAAATGTCCATATCCCTCCATCTTCAATGCCTGACCTCTGGTATTAGACATTTCTCCCCTGGGAGAAAGATACTCCTTGTCTACTGTATCTCTGCCTCTCATAATCTTATGAACCTCCAACAGATCTCCCCTCAGCCTCCGTCGCTCCAGCGAAAATGACTCATGTTCGTCCAGTCTCTCGTGATAACAACACACCCTCTAAACCAGGCAGCATCCTGATAAACCTCGTCTACACCATCTCTAGTGAAAAAAATTCTTCTTCAAATTCCCTTCAAATCTCATGCCCCCTTCTTTAAACTGGAGTAGATGTAGAACGAAATTAGTATATTCAGAATCAGGTACAATGTCACTGGCATATGTTGTGAAATATGTTATTTAAGGGGAGACTGGGTGGCTACAGGTGTGAAAATGGATATGACGTTATCCTGATGGATGAGGGGAAGAAGAGTGTGAGACAAATGGATTGTTTCTGCCTTGTGACTATTATATGATCCCAGTCTACGCAGAATTCATAAGAAGGGAAAGCCAGTGTGCATACAGAATTAAAATCAAGTTTATTATCATGAATCAGCTTTAGTCACTATAACCAGTTACATGTACTAGGAGTTTGCTATGGTGTGTTGCCACAGCATGCAACAAAAATCAACATTCAACAATGATAAAGAATAAAGAATTATATAAAAATAAGATTAAAATACAGGTATGGAATAAAAGTGCTCAAATAGTAGCATGTATTTACAATGTAAACAGGTGGTTTAAGTGTCTACTGTGCAGTACAGTGACTGAGTAATAAATAGGAGGGCTTGGGGGGCGTAACTATAATGGTTGATCAGATTAACCGACTGGAGGAAGAAATGCTTAAGATTGTGTGAAGTTTTTGCATTAACAGCCCCACAGCACTTTCCAGAAGCGAGCTTTTGGAAAAGGCAGTTTGCAAGATAGGTAGTGTCCGCAATGATTTTTCTTGTCCATTTCTTTGTCCTGGACACATGCAAGACCTTCAGTGATGGTACTGAGATATGGCACAAAAATACTTTTCCCAGGGGAGATATGGCACAAAAACAGCAGTGTGCGTAAAAATTACCACAAGTTACAATAAATAAACCAGTGCAAAAGAGGAATAGTGAGGATCGAGGACTGTCAGAAATCTGATGGCAGAGGTGAAGAAGTTGATGCTAAAATATCGAGTGTGTTTCTTTAGGCTCCTATACCACCTTCCCGATTGCAGTAATAAGAAGTTCAAACTTAAAAGCAAATTTATTTTCAAAGTACATACGTGTCACCATATCAAACCTTGAGATTTGTTTTCTTGTGGGCATACACTGTAAATCCAAGTCCCATAACAGAATCAATGAAAGACCACACCCAACAGGACAGACAAACAACCAGTGGGCAAAGACAACAAACTGTGCAAATAAAAAGAAAAAAAATCAAACAAAATAATAAATAAGCAATAAATATCCAGATCATGAAATGAAGAGTCCTTGAAAGTGAGTCCATAGGTTATTGGAACAGTTCAGTGATGGGGCCAGTGAAATTGAGTGAAGTTATCCCCTCCAGTTCAAAAGTCTGATGAGTGAGGGGTAATAATTGCTTCCAAAACCTGGAGGTATTAGTCCTGAGGCTCCTGTACCTTCATCCTGATGACAGCAGTGAGAAGAGAGCATGGCCTGGATTGTGGGGGTCCTTGATGATAGATGCTGCTTTCCTATGACAATGCTCCGTGTAGATGTGCGCCGTGGTGGGGAGGACTTTACCGTGATAAACTGGACCAAGAAGAGGGCATATCCTGCATGGTGATAGCCCTTATGGTGGGTGCCTCTTCCTTAAGGCACCATCTTCAGAGGGTGTTCTCGACAGTGGGGAGGCTGTGCCTGTAATAAATCACCCTCCCTCACCACCTTTGAGATCCTCCCCTGGTTGTTTTTCAGCTATGATTATACATTCCAGAACAGACTGGGCCTGTGTATCATAAACTCATTGAAATGAGTCACAGCTGATTAATCAAGTTTCTTGTCAGAGCCCAGTTGCATCTTTCAGGAAGTTTTGGTCATTTGACTTCACAAACAATAACACAGGAACAACTTTAATGGGAACATGATGGTGATGACTTGTCTGATGATCAAATAGGAAAATGGGAGCCATTCCATTTTCAGATCCCATTTTCTGTTTTCCGATCAACCGAAAGATGATTTATGCTGAGTGTCTGAGATATTTAGCAATAAAATAACATAATAGTTCCAGCCATTTGTAGCTTCCTCAAAGAACATTCTTTGGTATGCCACAAGTCTCACTTTTTGAGACAGGTTCATTAATTTTAAATCCTCCAATTCACAGTTTCTCAATCACTAATATCTACAACTCAATGGCCATTTTATTAGACATCTCCTGTAGCTAATGCAGACATCCAGTAGCAGCAGTTCTGTGGGCAAAAACACCTTGTTACTGAGAGAGGTCAGAGGAGAATGGCCAAGCATTAGCGTTACCCTAATGCTTCAAGCTGACAGAAAGGTGACAGTAACTCAAATAATCA
This sequence comes from Mobula birostris, assembly GCF_030028105.1. Classification (NCBI taxonomy): domain Eukaryota; kingdom Metazoa; phylum Chordata; class Chondrichthyes; order Myliobatiformes; family Myliobatidae; genus Mobula; species Mobula birostris. Next base: position 102,539,798 of record NC_092377.1, read on the forward strand.
CGCACAACACATCAAACTTTATACTTTATTGTTGCCAAACAATTGATACTAGAGCGTACAATCATCACAGCAATATTTGATTCTGCTCTTCGTGGTCCCTGGAGTACAAATCGATAGTAAATATTAAAAATTTAAATTATAAATCATAAATAGAAAATAGAAAAGGGAAAGTAAGGTAGTGCAAAAAAACCGAGAGGCAGGTCCAGATATTTGGAGGGTTCGGCCCAGATCCGGGTCAGGATCCGTTCAGCAGTCTTATCACAGTTGGAAAGAAGCTGTTCCCAAATCTGGCCGTATGAGTCTTCAAGCTCCTGAACCTTCTCCCGGAGGGAAGAGGGACGAAAACTGTGTTGGTTGGGTGGGTCGTGTCCTTGATTATCCTGGCAGCACTGCTCTGACAGCGTGCGGTGTAACGTGAGTCCAAGGATGGAAAATTGGTTTGTGTGATGTGCTGGGCTGTGTTCACGATCTTCTGCTTCTTCCGGTCTTGAAGTGGTTGGGCTCCTGGCAATCCAAGCAGCTTCCCTGATGATCCACAGAGCATTAGAGCTTCACTGCCTGGCCTGCCTTTCCACAGTGTGAACACCAGCACATTACACGCGGTTTCAAAACATCTCTGTGATCCATTTTCCAGATGAGACAACAAGTTACAGCTAAGGCAGAGGTGTGGTGCATAGTTGTCATGTTACTAGATAAGTATTCAGAGGCCTGGCTCAGAGATCTGTAGATGTACGTTCAAACCCCTTTACAGTGGCTAGGAATTCAAGGAAGTGTGAAAGTTTGAAGTACACTCAGTGGCCACTTTATTAGGTACACCTGCTTGATAATACAACTATCTAATCAGCCAATCATGTGGCAGCAACTCAATGCCTAAAACCATAGAGACATGGTCAGGGGGTTCAGTTGTTGTTCAGACCAAATATCAAAATGGGGAAGAAATGTGTTCCAAGTGACTTTGACAGTGGAATGATTGTTGGTGCCAGACGGGGTGGTTTGAGTATCTCAGAAACTGCTGATCTCCTAGGATTTACACATAGAACAGCCTCTAGAGTTTACAGAGAATGTTGTACAAACAAAAAAAAATCTTGGGCCTCTATACCCACTTCTGCAGCTGGATCCTTGACTTTGTCATCAGGAGACCACAGTCAGTGCAGATCAGAAATAACATCTCCTCCTCACTGACAATCAACACTGGCATCAGGTCCTTAAAGATGTATGCTTATCCCACTGCTCTACTCTCTCTACAGCCACCACTGTCTGGCTAGACGCAGCTCAAACTCTGTCTATGACATTACTGATGACACAACCATTGCTGGCAGAACTTCAGATGGTGACGAGGACACATCCAGGAGTGATATAGATCAGCTGGTTGAGTTGTTTCACAGCAACAGCTTTTCACTCAGCATTAGTAAGACCAAGGAATTGATTGTGGGCTTCAGGAAGGGGAAATCAAGGGAACACACACTATTCCTCATCGAAGGATCAGCAGTGGAAAGAGTGAGCAGTTTCAAGTTCCTGGGTGTCAACATCTCTGAGGATCTATTCTGGGCCCAGCATTTTGATGCAATTGCAAGGAAGGCATAGCAGTGGCCATATTTCATGAGGAGTTTGAGGAGACTAAGTATGTCACTAAGACGCTCCCAAATTCCTACAGAAGTACCATGGACAGCATTCTGACCAGTTGCATCACCGTCTGGAAGCACCACTGCACAGGATCAGAAAAAGCTGCAGAAAGTTGCAAACTTAGCCAATTCCATCATGGATACTAGCTTCCCCAGTTTCAAGGACTCCTTCAAAAGATGATGGCTCAGAAAGGTGGTATCCCATCATTAAGGACCCCCATCACTCAGGACATGTCCTCTTCTCATTACTACCATGAAGGAGGAGGTACAGGAGCCTGAAAGCACACTCAATGTTTTAAGAACAGCTTCTTCCCCTCCACGATCAGATTTCTGGATGGACAATGAACCCAGATACACCACCTAACTACTTTTTTCTCTCTTTTTGCACTACTTACTTAATTTTTTTATATACAGTGGATTCTGGTCATATGAGCCATCAGCTAATCGGGAAAACCACTTGTTTGGGCAAACTTTTAAACACCAAAAATGAATCGAGGAAAAGTGGTTGCTGAACAGTTTCTGACTAGCATCAGATGCATGCACTGGTGTGGCTGCGCTTAAAATCAATAGCTTTAATGTAGCATCAGTTGAATGTGCTTATGTTCAAAAAGCAGTGATTTTTGTCACTGATAGTTAGTGAGAAATTAGCAGTAAGATAATTCTGAACTCTGTTGCTTACTGTGGTTTCAAGCATTCAGGCTTGGAGATGCCAGAAACAACTGGGAGTGAAAATAAAACAATTTCACTACTGCAACAAGTTCGGGACTACAAAGAATTTGAAGGTATCAGCAATCATCTTGAATGTTACAATGAAAATGAAGATTTGAAGGATGCGATCGTCAACAGCATTGTATGAAGGCAGTCCATTATTGTACACAAGAAGTCTGCGCTGATTTTGTCCATTTGCAGTCAATTAAAGATTGTGGCAGCGTACACTGAATGCCTTCATTGATAACTATTAGGTACCAATACAGTTTTATAGCACTGTAGTAATATTGATAATGATCTAATTTGTTCTATATTTCACTTAAATACGTAATTTTTTACTTAGTTGAACACTACTTTGTCTTTTTTATATCTTTCCAACGGTTCCCATGAAACTGGCCAGTTGCAGCAGCTTCTTATTTGGGCCAAAAAGTACTGGTCCCAATGTGCCTCAATTAACTGTAATCCACTGTATGTATTTTCCCATTTGTAATTTATAGTTTTTTTCTTATCATGTATTGCAAGTTACTGCTGCCACCAAACAACATAATTCCTGATGTATACCAGTGATATTAAACCTGATTCAGATTCTGAACACATCAAACCTTAAAGTGGATGGGTTACAGCAGTGGAAGACCACAAATGTCACTCGCTGGCCACTTTATTAGGTACAGGAGGTGGATCATAAAGTGGCCACTGAGTATAAAAAGCTGGCCATTGATGGTGAACATGCATCAACCTGAAAAAAACAGCTACTTCAGAGACACAGAAAATCTGCACACACAAAATTCCAAAGGAACTCAGCAGGTCAGGCAGCATCTATTGAGGGGAACAGTGTACTTCATTATTCAATTATGTTGGTTTAAGAGGAATATCTTTTGCCTTTTGACAATCTAACGCATTTGTGATTCATAACCTATTTCTGCTCTTTAAAAATACTGTTCAGAGTAGCATAGTGGCGAGCAGAAAGCTGTACACCATCGGTGACCGGGTTCAATCCCCACCAGAGTAACACACACACAGAATGCTGGAGGAACTCACCAGGTCAGGCAGCATTCATGGAAAAGAATAACAGGCGATATCTTGAACTGAAACAAAGGAACACAGAAAAACTGCATCACAATACAGGCCCTTCGGCGCACAATGCTGTGCCGAACATGTACTTACTTTAGAAATTACCTAGGGTTACCCATAGCCGTCTATTTTTCAAAGCTCTATGTACCTATCCAGTGGTGTCTTAAAAGACCCTATCATATTTGCCTCTACCACCATTGCCAGCAGCCCATTCCATGCTCTCTTTCACTCTCTGTGTAAAAAAATTACCCTTGACATCTCCTCTGTACCTACTTCCAAGCATCTTAAAATTGTGCCTTCTCATGTTAACCATTTCAGCCCTGGGAAAAGGTCTCTGACTATTCACACGATCAATGCCTCTCATCATCTTATACACCTCTATCAGGTCACCTCTTATCCTCCACCGCTCCAAGGAGAAAAGACCAAGTTCACTCAATCTATTCTCATAGGGCATGCTCTCCAATCCAGGCAACATTCTTGTAATCTCCTCTGCACCCTTTCTATAGTTTCCACATCCTTCCTGTAGTGAGGTGACCAGAACTGAGCACAGTACTCCAAGTAGGTTCTGACCAGGGTCCTATATAGCTGTAGCATTAATTCTCGGTTCTTAAACTCAGTCCCACTGTTGATGAAGGCTAATGGATTGTATGCCTTCTTAACCACAGAGTCAACCTATGCAGAGCTTTGAGTGTCCTATGGACTCGGACACCAAGATCCCTCTGATCCTCCACACTGCCAAGAGTCTTGCCATTAACGCTATATTCTGCCATCATATTTGACCTCCCAAAATGAACCATCTCACACTTATCTGGGTTGAACTCCATCCGCCACTTCTCAGCCCAGTTTTGCATCCTATGGATTTCCTGCTGTAGCCTCTGACCGCCCTCCTCTGAAACTCTTTATCAGGACATCAATTCCCTCCACTCTCTGTAAGGAGTTACGTGCAATCTCCCCATACCTGTGTGGGTTTCCTTGTGGTGCTCTGGTTTCCTCCTAAAGAAAATACACCTCTTCCTCTCTGAGCCTAGACCTTGCTGAATTCTGAGATGCTGCCTGCAGCATAACCACTTTTAAAGTAACTCATGATGCATTTACAACATGGTTAGTGTAACGCTTTACAGAGCCAACAGCCAGCCTTCAATCCCTGCCACTCACTGTAAGGAGTTTGCACTTTCTCCTTTGCTCCAGGTGCTCCAAGTTCCTCCCACATTCCAAAGACATACGGATTACTAAATTGCGGGCATGCTCTGTTGACATACCAATTACTAAATTCTGGGCATGCTCTGTTGGCATCAGAAGCATGGTAACACTTACATGCTGCCCCCAGCACATATTCGGGCTCTATTGGTCGGTGATGCGGTTCACTGCGTGTCTCGATGTTTCAATGAAAATGCGACAAATCAAGTTAATCTTGAAAGGAAAGGAAAGGGTTTAAGGAGCCAGTAAAGAGTACCTCTGTGGCCATTTCCCTCAACAACATGTATATCACTTTGGATACGATCGGGAGTGGAGAGGGGATTGACCCAACAGAGGAAAGTCACAGTGGTCGAGTCTCTGGCACTGAGTCTGCCTCTGTGACTCAGAAGGGAAGGGGGAAGAAGAGGCATGCTGTAGTGATAGGAGATTCATTAGTTGGAGGAACAGACAGGAGGTTCTGTGGGAGAGAACGAGATTCCCTGATGGTATTTTGCCTCCCAGATGCCAGGGTACGGGATGTCTCAGATCGAGTCTTAAGTGGGAGAGTGAACAGCCAGAGGTCGTGGTCCATGGTAGAGCAGACTCGATGGGCTGAAGAGCCTCATTCTACTCCCCTGCCTTATGAGCTTATCGTTGTGAAGTAGAATTCACTAAGCGTCCACTAACAGGGAATGTGAATTGGGATTAGACCATGGTGAAGTTAGTTCTACCTTACTGATAATGTGTTGTTGCAATAGTTAACCTGCTCAGTATGAGAGGAACCTTCAGTTCAGATATTTAGTGCGTGTACTTGGCTGAGGAGCCAATGGTGCAAAGCAAGCTTTGGTCGGTAATTGATCGAACAGCTCCAAGTCAGTCTGGGGCAGCATGGTAGTTTAGCAGCCAGTGTGATGCTAATACATTGCCAGTGATCTGGGTCCAATACTGTCACTGTCTGTAAGGTGTTTTTTGTACGTTTTCCCTCATCCATGGGATTATGGAGTAGCACAGTAGAGTCCTGGTTCACATACCACTATTACAGAACCAATGATCCAGATTTAACTCCCACCAGTTTCTGCAAGGAGATTGTACGTTCTCCCCGTGACCGTGTGGGTTTCCTCCGGGTGCTCTGGTTCCATTCCAAAGACGTACGGGTTAGTAGGTTAATAGGTCACGTGGGTGTAATTAGCTAGCGTAGGCTTGTTGGGTCAGGAGGGCCTGTGATCGTGCTGTATCTCTGAATAAAAATCAAAATAGGAGTCCTCCTCTCTCCTACCACCCCCAAACACCTCCACATCCAGGAAAGAGCAAAGCATGCTTGCACAAGGACACATAGGTGGAGCTTATCGGTGACTCTGAGAAAATGCACAGTCGACAGTACTGCCAGAAGATATTTCCTGATACCCATTCCAGACCCTAGATCATATATCACAACCAAAGTAGTCTATGAGCCTCTGGGTGCAATATATGACATTTTATTTCTAATTTATAACAAAAAAAGTTCCATTACATTAAATTAAACAGGACCAGGCGTTTAAGTCTCTGTAAGAGCTAGTCACCTACTCCCTTTTAGTCATGCATTCACACAGCACCAAAACAGGTCCACGTCATACAGCATGGAAACAGGCCCTTCAGCCCAATTAGTCCATGCTAACCAAGACTTCCATCTAAGCTACTATGTTTAGCCCATACCCCTCTACACCAGCAGTTCCCAAACTTGTTCAGGTTACCATGTCCTTGGCTCCCAGACCACATCCCCAGTGTTCCCTCGCTCCCTTTCTGGCCATTCCATAAAAACTATAAAGAATTTTGATTTGCAGTGCTCAGGTAAAGAAAATAGGGCAAGCAGGATCTAGGCAGTTACAAATAATTTCAAAAACTAATCATATCTATTTAAAGCTATAAATAAAATTATTTCTTTATTTAATTGCAGCAAAAACATTTGTCTACATTTTAGAGAGTATAGTCCAACTGTTCACTACTTCACTGTTTTTCTCCTTTCAATGAGATGGATGGGTTTGGTGCAGTGATATCAGCTTCTCAACACCAGGCTGAATATCACTCAGAAGGGGTCTCAGACCCCCATGTTCAGTAGTTTGCAGTCTGTTTTGTTGCTTTGAAAGAAGTTGAGTGACCGCACTGAAACTGCCCTCCACTAAATATGATGCTGGAAAGGCAATAAAGAACATCTTGACCTTTTCCACCATGCAGGACAGCATTCAGAGATATCTTTCTGTAGCTAAAAGTCTTGATATTTGAACTTTGGTTTCAGCTCAGTCATTTTATTGTGAGATCAGTTCTTCCTTCGTCCTTCCTGTTAATTCTCCATTACAAGTGTTCAGGAATGGATTTATTAGTCTGGAATTTGGATCGAGAGAAGATCCTGAAATCTGTCTGCCATGTCTTTATGCAGCTCGCCCAGGTGGGCACAGTATACTTGAAGATCATCATCTGGTATTTTCTTTCTCTTCCAACTCAGAGAAGCTCGGAAAATGGAAAAACATCGCAATTGCCAACGTTGCACTTAAAAAGGGTTAGACAGAAATGTGGAGACAACTGATTTGCCTTGGATAAGATTGACATCATGTCTTTGTAATTAAATATTGATTTAATGAAACTTTGTCGATAATTATGACAAATAAGCAATGTCATGCTTAACGTTCTTGAGTTGGTGATTACTGAATGAAGCATCTGAGTTTTCAAAGAACTTTATCAGTTTCAAAAAGTGCATTAAGTTGCCTCAGGCAGTTTCCTTTTGAGAGCCATCTGACATCTGTGTGCTACAGCAAGCATTCAAACTGTTCACCGTTCTCCATACAAAGCTATTAAAGTAGTCAAGAATTAAGAACATGGGACTTGATTTGATTTGCTGCTGTGAGAACAGTATTTAATGATTTGTGCAGCCGATCAATTGGGTGTTTTGTGACAAGATGTTGCCTGTGAATCATACAGTGAATGGTAAATATGCTAGTTTCATCTTTTTTTCAAGAAAGTAGTAACCCCACAGTGGTGTCCTGTCATTGACAGTGCCCTAACTGTCGCACAAGGAAGAATTTTGGTGAGTGAAATGTCCTTCTCTTTGAAACATTGCTCAATGACATGAAATATTGACTCTCCCTTCATACTTGTTTCTTGACCCCTTGCAAATACCAATTCTTATACCATGTTTTCATGCTTTATGAAGCAAACATAACCAAGAAACAAAGATTCATTGCCCGACAAAGCTGACTTATCAAACTGCAGAGCAAATTCTGTTGTGCTAAGTATGTTGCACAATGTGTCTTCCACATTCTCAGACATTTCATCTATTCATCTTTGAACAGAGTTGTCACTGAGCGGAATTGCTTTAATTATTTGGTCTGATGTCTTATGCAGAACTGCACTCAGAACCTCCCTTACTGCTGGTAGAATTAGTTCTTCTCCAATTGTATGGGACTTTCCAGATTCAATGAGTAATAAGATGTTGAATGAGGCAAGCAAACTTTTGTGTTCTTTACACGTACTGTAGGTTACTAAGAACAAACCATATTCTGGAAGAATTAAAACTAGAATGTTTATTTACAACAGGAAACAGCAAGCACATCTTTAACATACAGTTTCTAGATCATCCCGTCATTTCTGCGCATGTTCCCGACTCCGTCCAGTCACGTTCTTAAACATGACAGGTGTTATCACCACACAAACCATCAAAGTTTTGTTGTGAAGCACTGGCAAACATGTTTTCATGTGATTTCTGTTTCCGAAAGTTTTCACAAAGTGACTGAAGATAAGCCAAGGTCTTGTTTGCTTTATTAGAATGTATTCTCTTCAAAAGTCCAAGGAGCCTGGATGGTTTTCATTGCCTCATTTGAAAAGGCTTCTTAAACACAACAGATACATTTGCTGCTGTTGGTTGCGTGGTGCTAGTATAAATCCATATTTCAGATACTGTACTCCACACTATAATGTCTGCACTTCTTTCTCATTTGGTCTGCTTTGTCATTTTCATAATAGCTTAATGACCATGGTCAATCACCTATTGTGTAGGTCTAACCTCAAGTGCTGTGACCAATAAAAGGGAAAGTTATAATGTCATCATAACTCAGGCAAAACCTGAAGGTACAATATCTCAGTTGTGCCGTGGGCTAGAGAAATGCGATCAAGACCATTTGAAAGGGCAGATTCTGAACTTAGCCCCATTGAATACCATATCCTAATTCACTGGGATTGTATCACAGTGTGATTAGAGTATGGGACTCGTACTAGGTAACACTGTACTACAGTAGCGAGCAGCAATAATGCATGGCCCAGGCCTAGAATTAACACAATTTCTTTAGTCCAGATTTCTCATGATATGCCAGGTACAGAAGTGTCAGATTATTCTTCAACAATTGTAACACACTTCAAGCAAAGTCTAAGAGAACGGTGGGTTAGCTAGAAAGATACCTTATTGATCCCAAAAGAAATTACAGTGTCACAGTAGCATTACAAATGCACAGATATACAAATATCAGAGGTGAAGTAAGAAAGAATAAATAAGTTACCTTAAAAAAAGACATAAAAGATTTCCAGGTTCACACTGATAAGATGGTAGTGCAAGAATCACCATAATATTATACAGTAATGGGTGCACATTCACACTGTCCAGATAAAAAGTGATGGTAGTATTGCACAGTGTGTCCGCGATAGCAGGGTGTGGTAAACAGAGCTTAACAGAGCTCTGGTAAACAGAAGTTAATAGCAGTTTAACAGGAGGGGGCATCACTTCTCTGGCTATAGGTTAACCCATTATAGAGCCTAACGGCCAAGGGTAAGAATGACCTCATACAGCGCTCTTTGGAGCAGCGCAGTTGTCACAGCAAGAGATGAGGTGATTACATGATCATTGTAATCAAATATGAGGCACTGCGGATAAAATGCTTATAATAAGTAATTCATTTCTTAAATTAAGCCTGTAATTTGTCAGCTGCCCCCTTGCTACCGAGCACCTCCCTCCACTACTCCTTTATATTTACTGCCCCCCTGAGAAACTTCCACCGCCCCGGGGCAATATCACCCACTTTAGGAACTGCTGTGGTCCATATTTCCTATCCATTAACCTATCCAAGTATTATTAGATGTTGTTCATGTATCTGCCTCAACCACGTCATTCCACATGAAGGTCACATTCTAAACAATAAAGTTGCTATTAAATCCCTCCACTCTTACCTTAAACTTTAGTTCAACATTCGAGAAATATCTCCTGTTTTCTCCTTCTTCTTCTGCGTACGTTCGCAAACGTTAAGGATTTAAGATTAGCTTGATTTGTCACAGGTACAAGGAAACATCGAAACATGCAGTAAAATGTGTTATTTGCATCAAATCAGATCAGTGAGGATTGTGCTGGGGGCAGCTCGCAAGAGGCACCACACTTCTGGCGCTAACATAGCATGCCCACGACTCACTGACCTGAACGTCATTGTCACAGGCAAAATGCACAAACTCCTTACAGTCGTGGCAGGTATTGAACCCCGGTCGCTGGTCCTATCATAGCACTATGCTCAAACGTACACAAATACCCCTCTGCAACTCATTGTGTTCACTGTGCCCTTTCCATAAAGTGATAACCTCTCACTTGGAAAAAAAAATCATCAAACCTCCCTGAATCACTTGCCAATTATTTCAAATCTGCTTCCTCTGGTTAGCTGGTGACCTTCTCCCTATTGCTCTTTAACCCCAGTGATCATCTAGCATATCAAACAGCCTTCTCTAAAGAAGAAAAACCAAGATTATCTATTCAAGTCACAGCACCTAACCACTTCTAGTCCCTGACTCCCACCATCCCTCAGTGGGGAAAACGAAGCTTTGAGCTTTCAAGGGGACAATGCTGAAAACACCTTCATTAAGTAGGCAGCCAAACCCCACCAGGTGTGGAACCAAATTGTGCAGATCTCAGTATCAGCAAAATATATAAAGTTGAGCTCATCAGTAACGACGACTCATTGTTACGAAATCTAGTATTTTTGTTTCTTGTGTTCATTGGCATATTAATCTTGGACATGATCCTGTGATCTGAGAGAGGAGCCATTGCAGTCAAGAGCCTAGGTTGGAGATTATAATAGAGTCACAGAGCACTACTACACAGAAACAGGCTCTTCAGTCCATCTGCTCCGTGCCAACCTCGTTTTCTGTCTAGTCCCATCTACCCACACCTGGGCCATAGCCGTCCACACCCTCCTCATCCATATTTCTCTTAACTGTTGCAATTGCATCCACATTCACTACGTCTGCTGGCAGCTCGCTCCACAGTCTCACCACCCTCTGAGTGAAGGAGTCACTCTTAAATATTTCACCTTTCACCCTAAACCCGTGACCTCTAGTTTTAGTCGCACCCTATCGATAACCCTCACAATTTTGTATACCTCTGATCTCCCCTCATTCTCTTACACTCTAGGGAATAATGTCCTAACCTATTCAACCTTGTAACTCAGTTCCTTGAGGCCTGGCAATGTAGAAATACAAGTCTCTCCAGGTTACAGCGGAGTTCTGTTCATAGTCCAGACGTTTCTTAAGAGGATAAGACATAGGGGCAGAATTAAGCCATTCAGCCCATCAAGTCTTCTCTGCCATTTAATCAAGGCTGTTTCTTTTCTCAACCCATTGTCCTCCCTTCCAACTGTAATCATTAACCCACTTACTAATCAAAAACCTATCAATCACACCCAGTGACCGGGCCTCCATAGCCCTCCATGGCAATGAATTTCACAATCCACCAGCTGAAGAAATTCCTGTTCGTTTCAGTCTCTTTATTCTGAGACTCTGCCGTCTGATCCTAGACGCTCCCACTGATGGAAACATCCATTCAGTACGGGCAAGCGGAAGATGTAATCACAAGCCGAGTTCCCATATGACAGATCTCCTAGCAACTGGCAAATCATTCATCTGGTCTCTCAAATGCTAGTTTGTAGGCGTAGGCTAAACATAAGTCGGGGGCTGATAACTGGGGAAGGGCAGTGGCCTCTCTTCTGGGGATGCTCACCATTAAATATAGGACTGTCTAGCACCAGGTCTAGGACAGCCAGACTGGATAATGGCTTCTTCTCTTAGACAGAGAGATTAACGAATACTCTTCTACCACTGAAAACTTGGCACAAGGACAGAGAACTGTTTATTATACACTTTACTGTTTGCCTGTGCAGTACTTTACTACATGCATTTTGAATTATATTTTATTAACTTATTTAAAGTATAATGTTTTGGTTTATGTAACTAGTCCTCGACTTCCTAACTGGAAGACCACAACTGGTACGAATTGGAAGTAACATCTCCACCTCGCTGACAATCAGCGCTGGTGCACATTCCATCAGGGATGTGTGCTTAGCCCAATGCTCTACTTTCTCTCCACCTGATGACTGTATGACAAGACACAGATCAAGTTCCATCTTTAAATTTGCTGATGATACAACCATTGTTAGCAGAACTTCAGATGCTGACAAGAGGGTGTACAGGAGCGAGATATACCAGCTAGCTGAGTGGTGTCACAGCAACAACCTTTCATTCCACATCAATAAGACCAAAGAACTGATTGTGGGCTTCAGAAAGGGTGAGATGAGGGAACATGCATTAGTCTTCATAGAGGGATCAGAAGTGGAGAGAGTGAGCAATTTCAAGTTCCTGGGTGTCAATATCTCTGAGGATCTAACCTGCCCCAACATATCAATGCAGCTACAAAGAAGACATGAGACAGCGGCTATATTTCATTAGGAGTCAGAGGAGCTGATGAACGCAGCAGGTCAGGCAGCATCTCTAGGAAGAGGTACAGTTGACGTTTCAGGCCGAGACCTGAAACGTCGACTGTACCTCTTCCTAGAGATGCTGCCTGGGCTGCTGCATTCACCAGCAACTTTGATGTGTGTTGCTTGAATTTCCAGCATCTGCAGAATTTCCTCTTGTTTGAGGAGTCTGAGGAGATTTGGTTTGTCACTAAAAACACTTGCAAATTTCTGCAGATGTGCGGTGGAGAGCATTCTAACTGGCTGCATCACTGACTGATATGCGGGGTGGTGGGGGGGCTCTACTGCACGGGGGTTGAAGTAAGCTGCAGAGGGTTCTAAAGTTAGTCAGCTCCACCATGGGCATGAGTGTTCATAGTATCCAGGTCCTCTTCAAGGAGGGGTGTCTCAGAAATGCAGCATCCATCATTAACTACCTCCAGCACCCGGGACATGCCCTCTTCCCATTGCTACCATCAGGAAGGAGGTGGAGAAGCCTAAAGGCACCCACTGAGTGATTCTGGAACAGCTTCTTCCCCTCTGCCATCGGATTTCTGAATGAACATTGAATATATATATATTTACCGAAATTCATAGTGTTTTTCTCTCTCTATTATCATGTATTGCATTGCACTGCTGCCGGAAAGTTAACAAATTTCATGACATATGCCGGTGATATTAAACCTGATTCTGATTCTGATGTGCTGTCACACTGTTCCCTCTAAGCTGTGCAGGTTTGCAACCACACAGTAACTGATATGCTCCCACGCACTTAGTTTTCATTGCTGCGCGGTTGGAATTTTCTTTTGTATAATGTTAATATAATTTTGAAATATTCTGCAATTAAGTATGTTAATGAATATGATTCATAATTTTTCTAAATAATAAATGTATGCCAGCCGTTACTTTGAACCATTTTAGAGTTTTGATGTATTTACATTGTCAGTGTTTCAAGTTACAACACTGTTACAAATTGCAACAATAAACACAGAATGGAAGTCAGCAGCTCACTGTTAACAAACTGCAGGTCTGCTGAACGTTGACACCCTCTAGTCAAAACATTTTACTTTTACCATTATGTCTGTCAGTTGTTCTGATTGTCTGACATCATTTACTTGTGTGTGAGTTGTGGTTTGTGTTTGTTTGATGCATAAATTACAAATAAAAACATCTAAAGTGCCACACAATTTTCAGGCTGTGTGAATATTTCCTCCTCAGAGCGATGGTTGGTCCATGCACCAGTAAAAAAGTTAGAGGGAATGCTGGTGCTGTATGTGATATATGTTGTGTGGGTGCACCGCAGTCTGGAGGAACATTGTTTTGTTTGGTTGTATATATATGTACAGTCAGATGACAATAAACTTGAACTTCAGTCAGCACTGGCACCTAGTGGTAGAGCATCAACACTGCATCAGTACTTATTTTGATGATGAGGTAGAAGCAAAGAAGGCAACTGGGGTGGAAAACCTGGATTTGAAAGGTTGGTAATAAGTGAACAACATTCCTACAGTGAGGAAATTTAGGACCAGAAGGCACAGCCTCAGAATAGAAAGATGCCACTTTAGAACAAGAGATAAGGAGGAATTTCTTTAGCGAGAAGGTGGTAAATTTGTGGAATTCGTTGCCATAGATGGCTGTGGAGGCCAAGTCATTGAGTATATTTAAAATGGAGGTTGACAGGTTCTTGATTAGTTAGGGTGTCAAAGGTTACAGAAAGAAGGTAGGAGAATGGGGTTGAGAGGGATAATAAATCAGCAGTAATGGAATTGCGGACAGAAAGTGATGTGTGTGTGGAATGCACTGCCTGGGGTATTGGGAGAGGCAGACTCATTTAAGAAACTCTTAGATGGGCAACTGAATGAAAGGAAAATGGAGGGCTATGTGGGAGCAAAGTATTAGAATGATCTTGGAGTAGATTAAAAAGTTGGTACATCATGGGCCAAAGGGCCTGTACTATGATAATCAAGTTTATGTTACAAGTGGGATCCTTCGTTAGTTCCAGCAGCTTCACTATACCCACACAAATGATATTGAGTTCCACGGTAGTGTCACTGTTAGCTACAGCTCAGGGTGTTTCGGACTTTGGAGCTCAACTCCAGTGCCATCTGTAAGGAGTCTCTGTACTGTGGAAGGTGAGGGTCCAAAGACATTTCAGCTAGGTTAATTGGTTATTATATAAGTTGTCCTGTCATTAGGTTAGGGTTAACCTGGGTTGTGGGGTTGCTGTGGTGGTGTGGCTCGAAGGACCAGTAGGGCCTAAACCACACTGTATTACTGAACAAATAATAATTCCTTCCTATAAAACACCCAAAATGCTGGAGGAACTCAATGGGTTGGGCAGTATCTATGAAGAGGAATAAAGAGTCAACATTTCAGACCAAGACCCTTCATCAGGACTGGAAAAGAAGCGGGTAGAAGCCAGATTAAGGTGGTTGAGGGAGGGGAAGGAGGACAAGCTAGCAGGTTGAGACTCGGGGAGGAGGGTGAGCTGATAGGTGGAAGGGCTGATGAAGAAGGAATCTGATAAGACAGGACAGTGGACCATGGGAAGAAGATGGGGCACCAGAGGGAGGTGATAGGCAAGTCATGATAGTGGGAGAGGGAGAGGGAAGGGAAGAAAGGGACACCAGAATAGAATAACTCCTTCCATCATTTTCTGCTTTAACACATTTGCATTGCACTAACAATGGATGACCTATAAAGTATGGTGTCCTTAACCTTTTAAGAACTGTAGCTGGGCGTCCCACTCGGTTTTTGGCTCTTTTCTGGGAAGTTTAAAAGTAGAAGAAATGCTTAGTTTTGCTTTAGGTTATAATGGACACATGGCTCACACTTAATTGCCAAAACTAAGCAAATGTCATCCAATTGATTTAAGATATACATGCTTATTCTACCCATAATGGTAATCACAGTGCTGTGGGATCTTAGTAGTCTACATAGTTTCCAAGTGCAAGTTTTTATACAGTTAAACTTTTAGGCTTCTCCAACACTTAAACTAGGAATTAAAAAAAAACTCCTTTTATTGCAGATGACATCTTTTAGAAACTACTGTTTCTTGAAAGATATAAACAGACATTTCAGTTATCCAAAAATGACTTAATAAACCTTTTCTAGGTATTCCAGGACGCAAAGTCTGACTATTAGATTATTTCTGGATATTTGTGGGAAGCTTATTGCCAAGAGGAAACACATGCTCCATTCTGATGACCACAAGCCCACTCAGAATCCAACTGTTTTCTTCTGCTAATCCCTGTATCCAGAAGATCTTCTCCTTTTCTCACATGAGAGGGTTCAAAGAGTACACAATAAGGTCACAGCCAAACTCATCAGACAGCTTCTGACAATGCCTGATTATGTGTGGCAAAGCTGACTCGTTCTCTATATTAAATGAATAGAATTTGAATTGACTTGGTTAGTGGTTTACCAGGGTGAACTAACAATGATGTCCAAGTGCTGGTTAAATGGGTCTAGTGCAGATGGGTGTAATCTCGCCAGTGTGGATATGATGGGCCAGTTTCCCTGCTCTTCAGCATGGCATGGTATTGGTGAGATATTGGATTCGACATGTCATCTAAAACCTTGACAAACTTCCATAGATGCACAGTGGACAGTGTCCTGACTGGTTGCGTTGCAACATGGTATGGAAGCACCAGTGCCCTAGAATGGAAAAGCCTACAAGGAGCGGTGGTTGTAGCCCAGTCCATCACAGGAAAAGTCTTTGTTAGAAAAATTGGGAGGCTTTGGAACATATATAAGAATTTGGGCAGGACAGTCATTTTAATTGTATTAATCCTCCCACTAAGGGAAAGAGATAAATAATTCCAACGTTCAAATTCCTGTTTAAGATTGGAAAGGAGATGTTGATAATTGGCTTTATAAAGGTCCTTGTAATTATGTGTTACCCAGACCCCCAAGTATTTAAATTTCCTATAGCTGATTCCAAAGGGGGTTACGGAAAAAGAAATGTCCAAACGTGGTCCCAATTGGCATTAGTTCACTCTTTCGAAAGTTAACTTTGCAACCAGATATTGATAGATTTTGGAGACTTCAAGTTGGATCTGAGATATACAATAGCATATCATCCTCGTACAGTGACACTTTATGTTCCAAAGCTCCCTCTGGATGCCTTTGATACTAACTGATGTTCTCAGAGCTATAGCGAGTGGCTCAATTGCCGCAGCAAAAGGAGTGGAGATAAAGGGCATCCCTGTCTTGTGCCATGTTGCAGTTCAAGAAAGGACGATATACAGTTATTAGTACACACTGCTACCAGTGGGGATGAGTAAAGTACTTCAATCCATGAGATGAATATAGAACCAAAACCAAATTTTTGGAGAGTATAGAAAAGAAAGTCCCATTTCACCCGGTTAAATGCCTTTTCAGCATCAAGTGAGAGAAAAATCTCCACGGTACTAGATGCAGAGGAATCATATAGTATATTTAGAAGATGTCTTATATTAAAAAAGAGTACCAATTTCTTATAAAACCTGTTTGATCAGATGGGATATCTTCTCCATTCGGTGTGCCAGGACTTTTGCAATGATTTTGGTATCCATATTTAAAAGGGAGATTGGTCGGTATGAACTACATTCAAGGGGGTCTTTGCCCCTTTTCAAAATTAATGAAATAACTGCTTGACACATTGTGGGAGGTAGGGAGTGAGATAAAAAAGATTTTTTCAAAAACAGATAATAGTAATGGGGAAAGTTGAGTGGAAAGCTTTTTAAAAAAATCAGAAGGATATCGATCTGGGCCTGGGCTTTTTCACTCTGCATACTCCTAATTGCTGAGTCTATCTCCAGACTTGTGATTGCCTTCTCCAGATCAGCAGCTACACGTGGATCTATATATGGGATGTTTAGCTTTTTAAAGATCTGATGGGGTGGTGGATGGATCTGAGGAGTACAATGATTGGTAAAAGCTATGGAAGCATGAGTTAATTCCTACATTATCTGTTTGCTTTAGGCCCTGTGCATCTCGTCTCTCAGGTATACAGTGACTGGCCGTTTTGTGATGCAGTTGATGGGCTAGCAGCCTCCCTGTTTTTTCTCCATGTCCATAAAACTCACATTGCAACTTGGAGATAAGATATTCAGCTTCTTGAGTTGTTAATAGATTGTATTCAGTCGGAAGTAATAAACATTGTTTTAGCAAAGCCGATGAGGGTGCTTGGCTATGCAAAAGGTCAAATTACAGTATCTGATCTGTCAGTCGTTTAATATGTTCAGTCCTTATTTTTCTCCAATGCACGCAGAATGAGATTATTTGGCCTCTTAAATATCCTTTAGCACCTTCCATACAATTGATGGAGACATCCCTGGTGTTTGATTAATTCTCAGAAAAGATTCTATTTCGGAATAAATATACTTCACAAAACATTCATCTGAAAGGAGAGTAGGATTTGGCCTCCAAGGACAGTAACGTGGTTGTGTAGTAGGGATACGTAATATTAAAGTCAGTGGATGATGATGGGATATAACTAAGGCTTCATGATCATACTCTGTTACAGGAGAGAGAAGGCTGGTGTCCATAAAAAAAAATCTATACACGAATAGGAACCGTGAACTGGGGAGAAAAAAAAGAGTAACTCCAAGAGGTAGGGTTACGAAACCACCATACATCAGCCACTCTGTACGTTTTAAGAAAATGTCTGATAGACTGTGCTGACCTAGACATAGGGACATTCCTCTCCGCACTGCGGTCCAAAATTGGAGAGAGGACACAATTAAAATCACCTCTGAGGACGAGCTTATGTGTGACCATGTTTGGCAACATGGAGAAGAAATCACTAAAAAACATAAGGTCATCCCAATTCGATGCATAAACACTGGCAAGAATAACGGGCAGCCCATATAGCTGCCCACTTACAATTAAAAACTGTCCAGCTGGATCAGATTCAACACTCATTGCCATGAACTGCGTTTTTTTTACTAATTATTATAGCTGCTCCTCTGGCCTTTGAATTAAAATTAGAATGAAATACTTGACCAACCCATCCCCCTCTCAATCGACAATGATCAGAGCTACGCAAGTGGGTCTCCTGTGGGAATGCTATATTAGTCTAAAGGTGTTTCAGATGAGTAAATACCTCTTTACGTTTTCCAGGGTGTTTAAGAGATTTAACATTCCAACTCACTAATTTAACAGAGCAACCATTTGTCTGAGATGAAATATTATTATTACCCATATGGAACTGAAGGAAGTAGAATATCACACAAGTGTCTCCCAATATACATAGATAGAAACGACGACAGGCCCAAGTATGAAACAAAAAGAAATAGTCTAGCAATTTCCCTACCCTCATCAGCTATAGAACCCAAAACCCTTTATTACCATATTCACATATTAAGTGTTTACTTCGGTGCCTTCTGAGCTAAATCAGGTTGAACTCCTGCCTAATCCACCCTAAATTAAGAAATAAGAAAAAAAAGAATAACACTGGAAATTCCCCCAGCTTATAAATATCAACATTGTTTGGGATTTTTACATAGTATGTGTATATATAGCCCACCGGAGTTCCACATGTGAAAAATGCATTACCGGTCCATGATCATATTCTCTGTTTTGCTGCCGCGACGATATGCTCTGTTATGTAGGCCCTGGCTTTCTCCAGATCCAGAAATTCTTTCTCCATCCCATTGTGTGTAACGCAGAGTCGAGCAGGGAACAGTACACCATATCGGATATCCGCTAGTCACGCAGCAGTTTCCTGACGTCCATGAACGCTGCTCGAGCTTTGGTGACCCTCGAGGTGTAATCTGGAAAAATAGCGATGGGTTTCCCATTGTAGTTAAGCGGAGCCTGGTTTCAAGCTCAACGTAAAACATCGACACAGTCCTGATAATAATGTAGTTTAACTACAATTGCATGCAGTTTACCGCTGGGTTTTTTGGTGTGAGACTCCGATGCGAGCGGTCAATAAGAATGTCTTTGTCTGTTTTAAGCACCTCTGACAGTAATTTAGAAATGGACTCTGCAGAACTTGGCCCGGGCCTCTCAGCAAACCCCCAAAATATGGATATTGCACCTCCGCATTCTTCCCTCAATGTCTTCACATTTATCACTTAAGTCCTTCAGCTCCAACTCCAGGGCGTTTACAATGATTTGAAGCGATACCATTTCATCTGACCACGATGATATGCAGTCTTCCATGTCTTTAACGTTAACCTTTACTTAGTCAATCTCAACTTGGGTCCGTGCCGCGTTTGCTAACTCGGTTCTTACTACCTGCAACTCGTTTTTCAGGTAGTTTAAATTTTCGGCTAGGGCGTTCTTCATCTCATTTTTCAGGTAGTTGAAATCTTCGGTGAGGGCGTTTTTCAGCTCAATTTTCATGTAGTTCGAATCTTTGACGAGGAAGTTTTTCAGCTGTGCTCTTATCACCGCAAAGATGTCTGTTTTTAGCTCCGAGAGGAGCTGAATCTTTAGGTCTTCCGTGTCCATTTCGCCTGAGTTCATGCGGAGTAAGGTACTTGCACAGTCACGGTCAGCACTTAAACTCTGCACCAGGAAGTCGGTCATCTTGGTGTTAGTGGGCCCAGGGTATTTATATTTTCGAAGCTTAGATGCATGTCAGAGAACAAATTAACTCCTGCTATATGTACTTAGACGACTTTATTTACTTATTTTGATAACATTTGAAAGAAAGCGCTATTCTAAATAAACAATAAAGTAAAGGTTAGGCAGGAGCCCATTGCTTGCTCACGTGGTTCCCCACACCCTAACCTCTGTAATTCTGATACTAACTTGTACTCTACTGTTACAAAACTATAGAATGGAGCTTTTATACAATAAGATGGATTCTTGACCTCACAATCCACCTTATTATAATCTATTATCTACCTGTGCTGCATTTTTTCTGTAGCTCTTGTACCTTATTCTACATTCTGTAATTGTTTTAGAGCAACAAGCAACATGGAACATTACAGCACAGTACAGGCCCTTTGGCCTGCGATGTTGTGCTGAACTTTTAACCAACTCTAAAATCAATCTAACCCTTCCCTTCCACAAAAGCCTTCAGTTTTCTTCCATGCATGTCTGTAGTGTTCTGGCGCAGTGTGTTGAAACTCTGACTAAACACCAAGTTAAACCGGAGCCAATGAAGACAGAGTCGTAGTAAGGTTAACCATTTACTGTTCACTCTTCCACATTAACGTCGTATGGTGAAAGCTGATGATAAAACATATACAGCGTCCGTTTCGTTCTGGAGACCACGCACGCTCTCCTTTAGCGAGTGTCTCCGGCCGCCCCGAGTCGCGGCCGAGGGGGGTCGCGTCAAACCGCCATCGGGCTCGAGCCCACCCCGCGTTTGAAATTGAAAAGCCGACACGCGCTCCGCCCCAACCGCCGCTTCCTTACCAGAAACCGCGTTAATACTTTTACTTCAAATACTTTCTTATGAACTTACGGCGTTGCTTCTATAATGTTTCTTTGTGGGTAGGAACGGAGCTCCTCACGATCACGCTGCACACATGGCACCCACCCTCACACCTTCTCCGAGACGGAGTTACACGTGAGACGCGGCAAAACCGGGGCTGACGTCATCGCATGCCGCGATATACCAGAGACAATGAATTTACCTTTGTTACACAGTAACGTCATTATCAACCTTTAACTTGAACTAGAAAATAGTTGCAAACAAATCATTTAAAGTGTAGACCCAACAAAGACAAATAAATACCTTAAGGGCAACACAATATGTATGAGTCTCTGATCTTCTACCACCACCCCTGGCAGTGCATTCCAAACACCCACCACAAGCTGTAGGCTGTTCTTTTCCCCCCAGTTTATTTGTT
This sequence comes from Mobula birostris, assembly GCF_030028105.1. NCBI lineage: Eukaryota > Metazoa > Chordata > Chondrichthyes > Myliobatiformes > Myliobatidae > Mobula > Mobula birostris. The sequence continues at coordinate 102,560,900 of NC_092377.1, forward strand.
GTTTCCTTCTTTATAATTGCGCAGTTTGAGCAGTAGGGAGAAGTGCATCCAGCTGCAGCTTCTAACAATCCGTGTTTACGAGTTGGAGCTGGAACTGGATGGACTCTGGATCATCTGGGGGGCTGAGGGGGTGATAGACAGGACGTCGAGAGGTAGTTACACTCAAGGTGAAGCACACAGGAAACTGGATGGCATTCAGGAAGGGGAAAGGGTTTAAACAGCCAATGCAGAGTACTCTATGGCCACCCCCCTTAACAAAATGTTTACCATTTCGGATGCAGTTAGGCGGCGGTGGGGGGGGGGGGGTGACCTAATAGTGGAAAGTCACAGTGCTCCAGTCTCTAACACTGAGTCTGGCTCTTTGGCTCAGAGGGAAGCAGGGAGAAGAGGTGAGCTGTGGTGACAGGGGATTTGTTAGTAAGGGGAACAGAAAGGTGTCATAACGGTGGGGCGCTGGGAGAGGACCCAAATGCAAGACACTGACACTGAAGTACTAGGAACAGGACTTGACTAGAGAGCTGGATTTGGGACGTGACTGGATGCAGACTAGGAGCTGGGACAAGAACACAGACTTGGGCTAGGACTTTGGCTAGGCAAGCGGGACCAGGACTAGGAACTGGAAACTAGGAGCCTGTGCCTGGACTCTGAGCCAGAGACTGGACAAGGACCCAGAACCTGGGTCTTGACTGGAGTTCAGACCCTGGAAATAGGTGAGGACATGACGTGGCTACAGGACTGGACATGGCTTGGGTTCTTTGAGGTGAGCACATGACAAGGCTTGGGTTCAGACTTCGAGCCGGAGACTGGACAAGGACCCAGAACCTGGGTCTTGACTTGGGCTCGGACTCCGGAACTAGGCAAAGACATGACGTGGTCTTGGGAGACAGGACTAGGCGAGGCTACAGGACAGAGCGAGAGACTCCTGGGCAAGTCGAGGGAACTTCAGGACAGGATGAGGCACCTCCAGCACAGGATGAGGCACATGAAGCCTTAACATGGTACTCAGGAACAGCCGAGCCTTGAACTTGGAATGACAGGAACCTTGGAACCTTGGATTTGGGACGACAGGAATGCAGAACACAGAGCCTTGGTCTTGGGGAGGACAGGAACACAGAGCCTTGGTCTAGAGCACGAGAACACGGAGCCTTGGACTTGAGAGACAGGAACACAGGGACATGGAACACAGAGCTCGGAACCCTCCTTGGGAACAGGACTTAGGGCTGGGGCTCTACACAGAATGCTGAACATGACGAGACGGTTCCCAACACTAGGTAGTGGCAAACGGCCGGACCTACCTAGCAAAGGCGTGGACACAGAGACGGTTCCCAACACTAGGTAGTGGCAAATGGCGGAATCTACCTAGCGAAGGCGTGGCCACAGAGACAGTTCCAACTCAACAATAGACAGTTCCCGTCTCACTCCGGTGGTACAACTTGACAAGGTTGCAGGCAAAGGCTCAAGAACCTGGGACTTGACTCGGGCTCAGACCCTGGAACTAGGCGAGGGCATGACATGGCTACAATGTCTCCCATCCACTATATAATGGACTGGTTGGGCACAGGAGTACATTCAGCCAGAGACTCATTCCACCGAGATGCAACACTGAGCGTCATAGGAAGTCATTCCTGCCTGTGGCCATCAAACTTTACAACTGCTCCCTTAGAGGGTCAGACACCCTGAGCCAATAGGCTGGTCCTGGACTTATTTCCTGGCATAATTTACAAATTATTATTTAATTATTTATGGTTTTATTACTATTTAATTATTTATGGTGCAACTAACAAAAACCAATTTCCCTCGGGATCAATAAAGTATGACTATGACTGCACATGGCTTCGGATCTTTGAGGCGTGGACATGACGAGGCTTGGGTTCTTCGAGATGAGGACATGACGAGGCTTGGGTTCTTCGAGGCGAGGACACGACGAGGCTTGGGTTCTTTGAGGCGAGGACATGACGAGGCTTGGGTTCTTCAAGGCGAGGACATGACAAGGCTTGGGTTCGGACTCCGAGCCAGAGACTGGAGAAGGACCCAGAACCTGAGTCTTGACTTGAGCTCAGACTCCGGAACTAGGCGAAGACATGACGTGGTCTTGGGAGACAGGAATAGGCGAGGCTACTAGACAAGGGAACACGAAGCTTTGACCTGGTACTCAGGAACAGCCAAGCCTTGGACTTGGGACAACAGGAACACAGAGCACAGAGCCTTGGTCTTGGGGAGGACAGGAACACAGAGCCTTGGTCTACAGCCTGGGAACACGGAGTCTTGGACTTGAGAGACAGGAACACAGGGACATGGAACACAGAGCCTGGACCTCTCCTTGGGAACAGGACTTCGAGCTGGAGCTCTACACAGAATGCTGAACATGACAAGATGGTTCCCAACACTAGGTAGCAGCAAACGGCCGGACCTACCTAGCGAAGGCATGGACACAGAGACGGTTCCCAACACAAGGTAGTGGCAAATGGCCGGACCTACCTAGTGAAGGTGTGGACACAGAGACAGTTCCCAACAATGACAGACAGTTCCCTATCTTGACACAGCAAGGCTCCGATCTCGCTCCAGTGGTACTATTTGACAGGGCTGCAGGCAAAGGCTCCAGACACAGGTTGCAGGCAAGGCTCCAGAAGGAAGGTGAAGGGAACAGTCCAGCCTCAGGGTAACAGTAAAGACAGCCTGGCTTACCCAACGGAGGCAAGGACAGGAAGGGACAGATCCAACTGCAGAGTAACGGCAAAGATGGCCTGACTTACCCATGGAGGCGAGGACGGGATACTGACGAGATGAACCAGCACCCACACTCAAACCCAGGGCCACTCATATTCCCAGCTTCATCAGGTGCCTATGATTAAGCCCAACTGAAACAAAGGACGGCCAGAAGGCCCAGAGTCCAGTTCACGGACTGGACCGTGAACCGGAACACAGACTTCACAGACCGACCATGACAAAAGGAGGTTCTGTGGACGAGAACGAGATTCCCGGATGGTATGTTGCCTCCCGGATGTCAGGGTCTGAGATATCTTGGACTGATAAGTGGGATGGTGAGCAGCCAGAGGACGTGGTCAATATAGGTACCAATGACATGGTAGGAAGAGTGTCAAGGTTTTGCAAGGTCAGTTCAGGGAGTTAGGTGTTAAATTAAAGGACAGGATGCCTAGGGTTATGATTTCAGGATTGCTACCCATGGCATGTGCTAGTGGAGGCTAGGAATAGGAAGATCATACAATTTAAATGTTGCTAAGGAGCTGGTGCAGGAAGAAGGCCTTCAGATTTTTGGATCATTGGGCTCTCTCTTCCATGGAAGGTGAGACCTGTACAGAAGAGACCGCTCGCATCTGAACTGGAGTGGGGCTGATATCTGAGCAGGAAGGTTTGCTAGTACTGCATGGGGGGGGGGGGAATAGGGGAGTTAAACTAGAAACATGAGGGATGAGAACCAGAGTGCCAGAACAGATACTGGAGAGCTGAGGAGACTGATGTTAAGATTTCAGGCAAAGTCAGGAATCAAAATGTTAAGCCTGGTGGGAGTAATGTTCTGGGCTGGTATGTTTCAATGCAAGAAGTGTCACAGCAGTGCTCAGTCAGGACAGGCTGGAGAACTCGTCTAGTGAGGCTTTATGGGTGAACCTGAGTAATAAGAAAACAATTTTTTGAGGATGTAACTATGAAAATGGACAAGGGAGAGCCAGTGGATGTAGTGTACCTGGACTTTCAGAAAGCCTTTGATAAAGTCCCACATAGGAGATTAGTGGGCAAAATTAGGGCACATGGTATTGGGGGCAGAGTACTGACATGGATTGAAAATTGGCTGGCTGACAGAAAACAAAGAATAGCAATTAACGGATCCCTTTCGGAATGGCAGGCAGTGACCAGTGGGGTACTGCAGGGTTCAGTGCTGGGACCGCAGTTGTTTACAATATATATTAATGATTTAGATGAGGGAATTAAAAGTAACATTAGCAAATTTGCCGATGACACAAAGCTGGGAGGCAGTGTGAAATGTGAGGAGGATGTTATGAGAATGCAGGGTGACTTGGACAGGCTGGGTGAGTGGGCAGATGCAGTTTAATGTGGATAATTGTGAGGTTATCCACTTTGGAGGTAAGAACAGGAAGGCAGATTATTATCGAAATGGAGTCAAGTTAGGAAAAGGGGAAGCACAATGAATGAGATCTAGGTGTTCTTGTACATCAGTCACTGAAAGCAAGCATGCAAGTACAGCAGGCAGTGAAGAAAGCTAACGGCATGCTGGCCTTCATAACATGAGGAATTGAGTATAAGAGCAAAGAGGTCCTTCTGCAGCTGTACAGGGCCCTGGTGAGACCACACCTGGAGAACTGTGTGCAGTTTTGGTCTCCAAATTTGAGGAAGGACATTCTTGCTTTTGAGGGAGTGCAACGTAGGTTCACAAGGTTAATTCCCAGGATGGCGGGACTGTCATATGCTGAAAGATTGGAGCGACTGGGATTGTATACTCTGGAATTTAGAAGGCTGAGAGGGGATCTTATTGAAACATATAAGATTATTAAGGGATTGGACACGCTGGAGGCGGGAATGTTCCCGATGATGAGGGAGTCCAGAACCAAAGGCCACAGTTAAAGAATAAGGGGTAAGCCATTTAGAACGGAGTTGAGGAAAAACTTTTTCACCCAGAGAGCAGTGGATATATGGAATACTCTGCCCCAGAAGGCTGTGGAGGCCAAGTCTCTGGATGCTCTCAAGAAAGAGATAGATAGAGCTCTTAAAGATAGCGGAATCAAAGGTTATGGGGATAAGACAGGAACTGGATACTGATTGTGGATGATCAGCCATGATCACAGTGAATGGCGGTGCTGGCTCGAAGGGCCAAATGGCCTACTCCTGCACCTATTGTGTATTGTCTATTGTATGACGCGTTAATGGGGCTATATTATAGACCACCCAACAGTCCAAGGGATTTAGAGGACCAAATTTGTAGAGAGATTGCTGACAGTTGCAAGAAATACAAGACCAGAAGATTGTCATAAGGAGGTGACTAGGAACGGACCCAAGTGCAAGACACAGACACTGAAGTACTAGGGACAGGACTAGGGTACAGGGTGGGGGTAAGGACATGGACACAAAAAACTGGGAACCCGGAACAGGACTGGACAAGAGCGCTAGGAGCCGGGCATGGACTCCGAGCCAGAAACTAGACAAGGACCCAGTACCTAGGTCTTGCCTCTGGCTCGGACCCCAGAACTAGGCAAGGACGAGGCTTGGCTGGTAGGCAGGACGAGGCTGGAGTCTTCAGGCTTGAGGCTAGGGACTAGAGGTGAGGCTTGGGAGGAGGCAGGAGGCTGGAGTCTTCAGACTTGAGGCTAGAGGCTAGAGACTAGAGGTGAGGCTTGCAGGAGGCAGGAGGCTGGAGTTCTTCAGGCTTGAGGCTAGAGACTAGAGGCGAGACTTGGGAGGAGGCAGGAGGCTGGAGTCTTCAGGCTTGAGGCTAGAGGCTTAAGGTGAGGCTTGGCAGGAGGCTGGAGGCTCCTCCTGGGCAGGGCGCGGAACTCCTGCGCAGGGCGTGGAACTCCACCCGAAGGAGGCAAGGGACAGGAAGGGACAGAACAAACCGCAGTTAACGGCAAGACGGCCTGGCTTACCCAACGGAGGCAAGGGTTAGGAAGGGACAGAACCAACCGTAGGTAACGGCAATACAGCCTGGCTTACCCAACGAAGGCAAGGGTTAGTTAGGGACAGAACCAACCGTAGGTAACGGCATTACGGCCTGGCTTATCCGGCGGAAACAAGGGACAGGAAGGGAGCTAGGTACGGGGTGGCTCCAGTACAAGACTGCAGGCGAGACGAGGCGAGAGTTACCAGCAAGACCAGGCGAGGCTTCAGGCAGTGCAAGGCAAAAAGAGAACTTCAGGCAAGGCGAAAGTTACTGGCAAGGCTTCAGGCGAGGAAACAAAAGGCAGAGGAAGGGATACAAGGAGTAAGGACAAGAACAATCCAGCAGCCACACCCTGGTCTCTAAAGGTATTCATGCAGTCAGCCCCAATGAGCATCAGCTGCCTCAATTAGAGCACAACAAGAACAGAAACAGGGTAGACAGGAAAACCTGGAGCAAGGGTCGATGGACCGGACCGTGAACCGGAATACAGATTTCATGGACCGGACCATGACAAAGATATAGGAGCAAAATTAGACCATTTGGCCCATCAAGTCTGCTCCACCATTTCATTATGGCCGATCCAATTTTTCCCCTCAGCCCCAATCTCCTGCGCCCATCCATATCCCTTCATGCCCTGACCGGTCAAGAATCCATCAACCTCTGTCTTAAATATACAAAACGACTTGGCCTCCACATCTGCTTGTGGCAACAAATTCCATAGATTCACCACTTTCTGGCCAGAGAAATTCCTCTTATTTCCGTTATAAAAGGATGTCACTCTATTCCGAGGCTGTGTCCCCCTGGTCTTAGACTCTTCCACCATAGGAAAGATCCTCTACACATCCACTTTGTCAAGGACTTTCACCATTTGATAGGTTTCAATGAGATCATCCCTCATTGCTCTGAATTCCAGCAAATACAGGCCCGGAGCCATCACACGGTCTTTATCTGACAAGCCATTCAATCCTGGAATCATTTTTGTGCACCTGCTTTGAACCCTCTCCAGTTTCAGCACATCCTTTCCAAGATAAGGGACCTAAAGCTGTTCACAATACTCCAAGTGAGGCCTCACCAGTGCTTTATAAATTCTCAACATTACAGCCTTGCTTTTATATTTTATCCTTTTGAAATGAATGGTAACATTACATTTGCCTTCTTCACCACAGACTCAACCAGCAAATTAACCTTTAGCCAAACCTGCAAAAGGATTTCCAAGTCCCTTTGCTCCTCAGTTTTTTCTATTTTCTTTCCATTTAGAAAGTGGACTCTATACCTCCCAACACTATGTTCCATCTGCTGCTTCTTTGCCCATTCTCCTAATCTGTCTAAGTCCTTCTGTAGCCTTCCCACTTCCTCACAACTATCTGACCCTTCACCTATCTTTGTATCGTCTGCAGACTTTGAAACAAAGCCGTCAATTTCATAATCCAAATCATTGACAGATAACGTAAAAAGTATTAGTCCCAATACAGACCCTGTGGAGCACCATTAGTCACAAACAGCCAACCAGAAAAGGCTCCCTTTATTCCCTCTCTTTGCCTGCTGTCAATCAGCCACTGCTTTATCCATACTAGAATCTTTCCTGTAATACCACAGGCTTGCAGCTTGTTAAACAGCCTTGTCAAAGGCCTTCAGAAAATCCAATTTTACAACATCAACCAATTCTCCTTTGTCTATCCTGCTTGTTATTTCTTCAAAGAATTCCAACAAAAGGTTATGATAGTAGGTGATTTTAACTTTCCAAATATTGACTGGGACTCCCATCATTCTATAAAAGAACTACAAACGTTTGTAGATGAGATAAAGTTTGTCAAATGTGTTCAGGGAAGTTTCCTTAAACAGTACATAGAAGTCCCAATGAGACAGTGTGTGGTACTTGATCTGAAATTAGGGAATGAGATGAGGCAGGTGACAGAAGTTTGTTTAGTGGAAAATTTTGCTTCTAGTAATCATAATAGCATTAGTTTCAAGGTAATTATGGAAAAGGATAGGTCTGGTCCTCTGGTTGAGATTCTAAATTGGAGAAAGGTGATTATTGATGGTATCAGAAAGCATCTGGCTAGTGTCGATTGGGTCAGGCTGTGTTCCGGTAAAGTTCAATTTGAGAGGCCTTCAAAAGTAAGTGTGATGTCTTTGTAAGTGAATTTTTGAAAGTACAAAGCTTGTATTTGCCTATCAGAATAAAAGGCAAGGATAACAGTTTTAGGAAACCTTGGTTTTCAAGAAATTTTAAGGCCCTGGTTAAGAAAAACAGGAGGTGCATAGCATATATAGGCAGGTAGGAACACGAGGTGCTTATGGAGTATAAGAAATACAAGAGAACACAAGAGAGAAATTAGGAGGATTAAAAGATGATATGAGGTTGCTCTAGCACACAAGGTGAAGGAGAATCCCAAGGACTTCTACGGATATGTTAAGAGCAAAAGGATTGCAAGGGACAAAATTGGTCCTCTGGAAGATCAGGATGGTAATTTGTGCATAGAGCCAAGAGAGATGGGGGAGATCCTAAATGGAATCTTTCTGCATCCGTATTTACTCAGGAGGTGGACACAGAGTCTACAGAAGTGAGGCAAAGCAGCAGCAAGGTCATTGACCCTATAGAGATTACAGAGGAACAGGTTTTTGCTAACTTGAGGCAAATTAGTTCGGACAAATCCCCAGAACCTGACAACGTGTTCCCTCAGAGCTTATGGGATGTGTGCAGAAATTGCAAGGCCCTAGCAGAGGTATTTAAATCATCCTTAGCGACAGATGAGGTATCAGGATATTGGAGGATAGCAAATGTTGTTCCACTGTTTAAGAAAAGCTCAAAAAATAAACCAGGAAGTTATAGATTGGTGAGCCTGACATCAGTATTAGGAAAGTTATTGGAAGGTATTCTAAGGGACTAGGTACGAGTATTTGGATAGACATGGACCGATTAGAGATAGTCAGCATAGTATTATGTGTGGTAGGTCATGTCTAACCAATCTTATAGAGTTTTTCGAGGAAGTTACCAGGAAAGTTGATGTAAACAAGGCTGTGGAGGTTGTCTATATGGACTTCAGCAAGGCATTTGACATGGTCCCACACAGGAGATTGGTCAAGAAGGTTCAGTTGCTTGGCATTCAAGATGAGGTAGTCAATTGGATTAGACATTGGCTTTGTGAGAGAAGCCAGAGAGTGGCAGTAGATGTCTGCCTCTCTGACTGGAGGCCTGTGAGCCTGGAGTGCCACAGGGATTAGTGCTGGGTCCATTGTTGTTTGTCATCTATATCAATGATCTGGATGATAATGTGGTTAACTGAATCAGCAAATTTGTGGATGACACCAAGTTTAGGGGTGTAGTGGACAATGAGGAAGACTATTAAAGCTTGCAGTGGGATCTGGACCAGCTGGAATAATGGGCTGAGAAATGGCAGATGAAATTTAATGCAGGCAAGTGAGGTGTTGGACTTGGGTAGGATCAACCAGGGCAGGTCTTACAAAGTGAACGATTGTCATACAGTGGGCATTGAAGGTGGACCCAAATGCAAGACACAGAAACTGAAGTACTGGGAACTGGACTGGACTAGAGTTAGGGACGGGACTGGACACAGACTAGGAGCTGGGACAGGAACACAGACTTGGGCTAGGACTTTGGCTAGGAAAGCAGGACCAGAACAAGGAACTGGGAACTAGGAGCCTGGCTTGGACTCCGAGCCAGAGACTGGACAAGGTCCCAGGACCTGGGCTTGGACCCCAGAACTAGGAGAGAATATGACATGGCTACAGGACTGGACACAGGCTTGGGTTCTTCGAGGCTTGGGTTCCTTGAGGCTCGGTTAGGCCCTTGACTACGGAGCCAGGACTCCTTCTTAGAGCACAGGGCCAGGATCCTTCCTAGGACGCAGGGCTGGGATGCTTTCACAGGGCCAGGCCCCCTTCCTTGAACGCCGGGCCGGGATGCTTGCTAGGATGCGGGACCGGGATGACTGCCGAGCTAAACTGCTGAGGAAATTGTCAGGGATTCAGATAGAGAGGGGAAGGAAACAGTCCAGCCTCAGAGTAACAGCAAAGACAGCCTATCTTACCCAACAGAGGTGAGAACAGGAAGGGCTCAAACCCAGGGCCACTTATGTTCCCAGCCCCAAGACGAGCATCAGGTGCCTATGATTAAGCCCAACTGAAGCAAGGAACAGCCGGAAGACCTGGAGTCTGGAGTCCATGGACCGGACCGTGAACTGGAATGCGGACATCACGGACTGGACCATGACAACAATAGGTAGAGCACTGAGGAGTGTGGTAGAACAAAGGGATCTGGGAAAACAGATCCATAATTCATTGACAGTGACATCACTGGTAGAATAAGGATGTAAAGAAAGCCTTTGGCAATTTGGCCTTTATAGATCAATATATTGAGTACAGAAGATGGGATGTTATGTTGAGTTGTATAAGATATTGATGAGGCCTAATTTGGAGTATTGTGTGCAGTTTTGGTCGCCTACCTACAGGAAAGGTATCAATAAGATTGAAAGAATGTGGAGAAAATATACAAGGATGTCACGAGGAGTGGTGGACCTGAGTTATAGGAAAGGATTGAATAGGTTAGAACTTCATTCCTTAAAACATAGAAGATTGAGGGGAGATTTGATAGTGGCATACAAAATCATGAGGGGTATAGAGAGGGTAAATTCAATCAGGCTTTCTCCACTGAGGTTGTGTGAGACTACAATGAGAGGTCGTGGTTTAAGGGTGAAAGGAAAACGTTTAAGGGGAAAATGTCAGGAAACTTTTTCACTCAGAGGGTGGTGAGAGTGTGGAAGTAGCTGCCAGCACAAATGGCAGATATGATTTCTAATTCATCGTTTAAGGGTAGTTTGGATAGGTATTTGGATAGGAGGGTATGGGGGGGGGGCCATGTTCCAGGTTTAGGTAGATGGGGCGAGGCAGTTTAAATAGATTGGCATGGGCTAGATGGGCCAAAGGGCCTGTTTCTGTGCTGTAGTCTTCTATAACTATGTAACAATACATACCTCTGACATCTGCCCTAGATTTTGATCTAATCACCTTAAAATTATGCCCCCTTATATTACCCATTTCTGCCCTGGGGAACAGTCTCTGGCTTTCCACTTAATCAATGACTCTTATTATCTTGTACATATCATTCATAGATTTGATACATTGCACTATACGTTCTCTGTTGTTATTGCACTTTACGCTGCATTCTGTTCCTGGTTTATCTTGTTCAAAGGTACATTTAATGTCAGAGAAATGTATACAATATACATTCTGAAATAATTTTTCTTCACAAACATCCACAAAAACAGAGGAGTGCCCCAAAGAATGAATGACAGTTAAATGTTAGAACCCCAAAGCCCCTCCAACTCCCCCCTCCCACGCACAAGCAGCAGCAAAGCTATGATCCCCCACCAGCAAAAAAGCATCAACGCCCTCCACTGAGCACTCAAGCGTGTAGGAAAGCATCAATAAAGACACAGATTTGCAGTTCCCCAAAGACTACTCATTCACCCGGTAATTTGGCATACCACTGGCTCTTTCTTCCAAATAATGTCATGGTCCGGATCAGGGTCCCCTTTAAATTTACCTTGTTGATGTTACGATCCGGACCATTGATTCCCTGTTTTCCCTTGTCCCTCGACTTTGGTGATTAGAGGCAATTAACACTCGGTTGAACCGGTAGTTTATAGTCTCCAGCTTTCAGCCGTTCGACGCAGGAGCGTCTGCAAAGTCACGGCGTGCCAATGTCATCTGGCCGGAACAAGCCTTGTCTCCGCCCGAAGCGAGTGCCGGTAATTCACCTTTCCTCATCGGAACAACCCTGTCCAGTTACCTCACCGAAGCGAGCCTGCAAAGTTTCCTCATCAAGGTGGGTCCGTCAGTTAACCCGCCGGAGAGAATCAAGAGCCGCTGTCTACTGTCCCCGGGCCGAGTTGAGAGCTCGCTGCTACCCAGAGGCTCCAAGTCAAGTCCTGGTTCCGGCGGCATCCAAGTACCACGTCCACGTCCTGGCTCCGGTGGTATCCAACTACCACTTCCACGTCCTCACTCCGGTGGCATCCAAGTACCACGTCCACGTCCTGGCTCCGGTGGTATCCAAGTACCACATCCACGTCCTGGCCCTGGCAGCATTCAAGTACCATATCAAGTCCTGGCTCTGGCGGCATTCTAGCACCAAGTCCAGTCCTGGCCCGGGCGGCTTCCCAGTTCTGAGTCAAGTCCTGGCCCTGGCGGTCTGTGATCCCTGTCCTACCCTCTTGTCTGAATCCCTTCTTTGCCCCTCTCACCTCTAGCCCTCGTCTGCAGCCCCCACCTGCACTTGGGTCTAGTTCCATCACCAGAGCTAGATAGGTGTTCATTCATGTTGGTCTTGTCTTGTCTTGTCCTCGCCTCCGTGGGGTAAGTCAGGCCGTCTTGCCGTTACCCCGCAGGGGCTCATGTCTTGTTGTGTCTCGTTCTCGCCTCTGTGGGGTAAGTCAGGCCGTCTTGCCGTTGCCCCGCAGGGGGTCATGTCTTGTTGTGTCTCGTTCTCGCCTCCGTGGGGTAAGTCAGGCCGTCTTGCCGTTTCCCCGCGGAGGGTCATGAGTCCCAGCCCTATGTCCTGTACCCAAGGAGGGGTCCCGACTCTGTGTTCTGTGTACATGTCCATGGTTCCATGTATCTGCTCTCCCGAGACCGAGACTCTGTGTTCCAATGTTCCTCCTCTCCCTAGCCCATGTCATGTCCATGCCTGGTTCTGGGGTCTGAGCCCAAGGCAAGACACAGGTACTGGGTCCTCGCCCAGTCTCGGGCTCGGAGTCCTTACCCTAGCCTCTTCATGTCTCCTCTAGTTCTGGGAGCCGATTCTGAGTCCTAGCCCAGACCCTTGGTCCCAGCCTAGTTGTAGTCCTTGTCCAGTTCGCTACTCCTGCTCCTGCCTAGCTTTCCTGATATCAAACAATAAACTAAATCTAAGTAACCTCACAAGATGTGTCGTGCATCATTTGGGTTCACCCTTGCTCCCAGGCCCCCGCCATTGTGACAAATAAAGAAAAAAGAGATGTCACCATTTCACTGCGAGAGGGCAGACATAACAAACAGCACACTGACTTATGATGTTAAAAGTCTGTTGCATTGTTTTTTCCGAGCTCTGCACCTAGAGAATCGGCCCCGGAAAGGCTCAGTCTCCGGACACACAGCCAGCAGCTAATCCGTTGCTCCTGATGTTCCTTATTCTCCCGCCTTGCCTCAGTCAGGGGCACTGGTCTTGAATCAGCCTGTCTCCAAAGCCACGAAAATCTGGCACCCTGAAGGCATGCTACTCTTTCAGGCCGTGTCCTTGGGATATCAAAAAGCAGCTGTTCGTGAGGCCCTGAGAGTGGGGTCCCATTCCCGCAAAGAACCAAAGTCAGAGTGTAACTCTAGGTCGGGGTCTTCAGAAGTAAAATAAGAGATATCAAAGATAGAAATAGAGCTGTTTCCGAAAATGAAAGCAGAGGAGTCGCCGCTTAGGGCCATCTCGAACCCCTACCTATGATGCACAGAACGAACACCATATACAAAACTCCATGCACCAACTGCCACAAGCATGATATTGGCCAGGCTGGTAGGAAGCTATCAACAAGGGTACATGAACATCAGCTGGCTGTAAACCATCATGAACAATCTTCCCTTATGCTATACATTGTGACAGCGAGACACATCAATTCAACTGGTCAACTGGACCAATGTCACTATCCTAGACCAAGCCCATCAACGACAAGCCCGAGAATTCTTAGAGGCTTTGTTCTCCATACAGAATTCCATCAACAAGCACGTCCAAATGAACCCAGTTTACATTCCCCTTCAGCGTCAAGTCGTCAGTCAAGAGCCAAGAGCCAAGTCACACCTGATTACACGCTTCAGTCAATGAGGATGATGTTAATCCTACATAACGGTCCTACTAACTCGGCCCAGACAAAATCCTAATCAGATTTTAATGAACCAATTGCAGATTACATAATCGGTAACCAATAGAAATGGTACATATACCCCCCACCACACACACACACACACACACACACACACACACACACACACACACACACGGACTAATCACAGGACACATACTGTAAAAGATGAACAATGTAGATCACCAACATTTCATTCGAAGTTGTCCTGATGATATTGCCTAGCTGGGTAACAAAACGTCTGCAAGCTAGCAGGCCAGCTCAACAACATCCTGAACCTGAGCTACAACCCTTTTCCAACAGCCTAGAAAGAGTGGAAGTGGAGAAGATGTTTTCAGTAGTACAGGGGTTCCCAACCTAGGGTCTTCATTTACTGGTAGGATTCCCATGGCATAAAAACGGTTGGGGACCCCTAAAATAGTAGGATCAGAGGGGCTGTGTGGGGCCTCAGGGTTTTCTACCTTCTGCACAATGGTAACTGTGAGAATAGAAGAACGTCCTTTTAGAACAGAGATGAGGAGAAATTTCTTTAGCCAGAGGCTGGTAAATCTGTGGAATTCATTACTGTAATTGTCTGTGGAGGCCAGATCACTGGGTATATCCAAAGCAGTGGTTCTTGACTAGTAAGGGCATCAAAGATTAAGGAGAGAAGGCTGGAGAATGGGGTTGAATCAACATTTTGAGTTGAGTCTTGTCATCTGGAAAGTAACCCTTCTTTTTGACGACTTGGGGTCAAGGATGACTGCCATCCACCCCAATTCTCAACTGGCTAATGAAGTCAATGTGGAACCTCCAAGCCAGGGGTTCCCAGCCCGGGATCCACGAAGTCCTTGGTTAATGGTAGAGGTCCATGGCATAAAAAAAGTTGGGAACTCCTGCTCTACACAAAGGCAAAGTCATTTTTACATGCGCAAGTACGTGCATGCACAAAAGCATTGTAGAATTTCCTTGCACGGCACATTACTTCATGGAAGCAGCACCTACAAGAAAAGCATAATGGCGCATGAATCATACAGAATTTTTACAAGAAAAGAAACACAATTAGGACATAACTGCAGTGCAAAGTGATCAGAGTGGTCATAGTGTTGCTATGTTGTTGCGATTTAGGCTTGACCAATTAGTTCAAGAACCAGATAGTTGAAGGGAAGTTGCTGTTCTTGAACCTGGTTGTGTTGGGCTTCAGGCTTCTGTACCTCCTGCCCAACGGTAGCTGTGAGAAGATGGAATGGCCCGAAAGGTGAGGATCTTTGATAATGGATGTTGGCTTCTTGAGACAGTACCGCCTATACCTGCGGTTGTACCTGCGACAGTTTCAACTCTTCCAGAGAAGGTGCTTGACAGGGAGAATGGGATAGTTGTTGAGGTGGTGCAGCCTTTTACAAATGCTCAGGAAATGAAGAAGTTGCACAGAGCAGTGGACTCAGCCCAATTCATCCATTCCCAACATTGATAAGATCTACAAGAAGAGGTGTTATTTTAAAAATTGCGTATAATTTATGTTTGATTTACTTTTTTTTCTTGTGAGTGTATCTGTAATGCTGCTGTGAGTAGGGTTTTCACTTCACCTGTGCGCTCATGTAGATGTGTATGTAGCAATATGCACTCTACAAAGCACTATAGGGCTGTTTGAAGGAAAACTTCACACCTCCTTAAAAGTTTCTTCCCCAGGCAGTTAATCTGATCAACCATTCTAGTTAACCCCCGCCCCCTCTATCTATTACGCTTATCACTGCACTGTAAACGCCTTAAACCACTTTCTGTACTGCTGTTTACATTGTAAATACATGCTGGCACTTGTGTAGCTTTTGTGTATTTTATTCTATATCTGTATGTAACCTCTAACATTATAGTCATAGAATCATAGAGCACAACAGCACAGAAACAGGACTTTTGGCCCATCTAGTCCATGCTGAACTATTATTTTGCCTAGTCTTATCAACCTACACTTGCAATATAGTCCTTCGTATCCCTCCCATCCATATACTTATCCAAATTTCTCTTATATATTGAAATCAAACACACATCCACCAGTTCTGCTGGCAGCTTGTTCCACGTTCTCACCACCCTCTGAGTGAAGAAGTTTCCCTTAAATATTTTTACCTTTCAGCCTTAACCCATGACCTCTAGGTCTAGTCTCACCCAACCTCAGTGGAAAACACCTGCTTGTGTTTACACTATCTATATGCCGCATAATTTTATGTACCTCTAGCAAATCTCCTCTCATTCTCCTACAGTCCAGGGAATAAATTCCTACCCTATTCAATCTTTCCCTACAACTTGAGTCCTCAAGTCTCAGCAACATTCTTGTAAATGTTTTCTGCACTCTTTCAAACTTTTTGATGTCTTTCTTGTATGTAGGTGACCAGAATTGCACACAATACTCCAAATTAGGCCTCACCAGTGCCTTATACAATTTCAACATAACATCCCATCTTTTATACTCAATTCTCTGATTTATGAAGGCCAATATGCCTAAAGCTCTCTTTACGACACTACTTACCTGTGAGACTGGCACCTATTTACCTGATACATTTTACATAACTTTCTGTTCTTTAAGATTGTTGAATGCGTTTTTGTTGCATGTCGTGTCAATACACTATGACAAATTTCTAACACGTAAATGTACACGCACTGCATGTTCAAAGTTCAAAGTTCTAAAGACATTTATTGTCAAAGCATGTATACAGAATACAGCTCTGAGATTCAACCTCACACAGGCAGTCATGAAACAAAGAAACACAATGGAACCCATTCAAGAAAACATCCAACACCCAACACATGGGGAAAAAAAGAACAAATTGTGCAAATAGCAAAAAGCGAGTGAACAACACACAGAATAGACAAACCAAGAGTCCTGTAGCTTTCAGCTTAGTTCAGATCACTCCTGCTAACCCACTGCAGGCTGCGCACAGAGCTATTCTTCGTTGAAGCTCCGCAGTCCACACATCAACCATCTTGATCAAACCACTCAAAAATAACAAAAAAAAGGACACATGAAGTTCGGTCTCACCTAAATGCGTCTACAGCCATGCCAATCACTCCTTGCAGCATGGAACCCAAGGCTCCTGCACAGAAGCTAGCAAGAGGGTGAGGAAGATTGGTCAAATGCAGGCAGATGGCACCAAACACCCGCCCATCCTCTGATCTTGTCTTCGTCAACTCCAACCTTGCTCATGGTTTGTGATCTTCTGCTGCTGTAGCCCATCCACTTCAAGGTTCGATGTGTTGTGTGATCAAAGATGCTCTTCTGCACACCATTGTGGTAATACATGTTTATTTGAGTTGCTGTCAGCTTGAACCAGTCTGGTCATTCTCCTACGAACTCTCTCATTAACAAAACATTTTCACCCACAGAACTGCCACTCCCTGGATGTTTCTTTTTTTTTTGCTTTTTGCACCTTTCTCTGCAAACTCTAGAGACTGTTGTGCATGAAAATCCCAATAGATCAGCAGTTTCTGAGATACTTAAACCACCCCATCTGGCACCAACAATCATTCTGACGTCAAAGTAACTTTGATCACTTTTCTTCCCCATTCTGATGTTTTGTCTGAACAACAGCTGAACCTCTTGACCATGGCTGCATGCTTTTATGCATTGAGTTGCTGCCACATGATTGGCTGATTGGATATGTGCATTAACGAGCAGGTGAACAGGTGGACCTAGTGAATTGACCACTGAGTGTGGATGGCTAATTAAGTTGATCCTTCATATAGTTGACTCTGCCTTTGTTTTGACTTTGGCTTGTTCATGGTGCTTAGCCTCAAGGTCGTCTACACCATCTGAGTGTTGCAAGGGCCAACTGGAGGACGGAAGCGGACCCAGGCACAGGACACAGACACAGAGGTAGACTAAACAAAAATGCATTTATTGATAGCTACTAAGAAGGCCAGGGAACGAGGATAAAAAACCAACATGGACATGAACGTTGGATAGCAAACCAGTAAAACCTGGACCTGGACTTCGGCTCGGACATAGAGCCTGGACTTGGACTCGGACTCGGACACAAAGCCTGGACTTGGAATTGGACTCAGACACAGAGCCGGGACCTGGGCTTGAACTTGGGCTCGGACACAGAGCCTGGACTTAGACTTGGACTTGGACTAGGACTCGTACACAGAGCCAGTACTTGGACTTGGACTTGGACCTGGAACCTGGACCTGGGCTTGGACTCAGACACGGAGCCAGGACTTAGTCTTGGACTTGGGCTCGGACACAGAGTCTGGACTTAGACTCGGACTTGGAACCTGGACTTTGATGGGCTCAGACACAGAACCAGGACTTAGACTTGGACTTGGACTTGGGGCTTGGACTCAGAACCTAGACTTGAGCTTGGGCTTGGACACAGAGCTTGGGCTTGGACTTGGACTAGGACTCGGAACAACATAACAACAACAGTTCATTTGAGTAGCGGCAAACGGCCTGCCTACTGAGCTGGATACGATATGACAAAGCAATGACAGTCCATTCGAGTAGCGGCAAATGGCCTTCCTACTGAGCTGATACAAGACGACAAAACAATGATAGTCCATTCGAGTAGTGGCAAACAGCCTGCCTACTCAGCTGGATACAAGATGATGAAATCCAAACCACAACAGTCCATTTGAATCTCAGCTCCGTGAAGCGGCCACCGGCCAGCAAATCTCAGCTGGCCATAGAAACGGCAGAATTCGTACCTTTGGCTCAAAGTGGCAAGAAAAACATGTTGGACTTGGACTTGGGCTCGGACACAGAGCCAAGACTTAGACTTGGACTTGGACTTGGGGCTTGGACTCGGAACCTAGATTTGAACTTGGGCTCGGACATAGAGCCTGGACTTAGACTTGGACTTGGACTAGGACTCGGAATGACAAAACAACGACAGTCCACTTGAGTAGTGGCAAATGGCCTGCCTACTGAGCTGGATACGAGACGACAAAACAACGACAGTCCATTTGAGTAGCTGTAAATGGCCTGCCTACTCAGCTGGATACGAGACAACGAAATCCAAACCACGACAGTCCTTTTGAATCTTGGCTCCGAGAAGCGGCCACCGGCCAGCAAATCTCAGCTGGCAATGGAAATGGCAGAATTCGTACCTTTGGCTCGAAGTGGTGGCAAATGGCCAGCAAGTCAACTGGACACGAAAGCCACCGAATCTATGGAGTAACCCCTGGCACCGGAGCCACTTAGAGTCCACAGTGAACAGGGACCTGAATCGGGCACCACTGCACTTGCTTAGGTGACGGTCTAGCACCGAGTAGCGGTAAGCCAGAGCTTTTATGCTGCCCACTCAGATGGGAAATAGGCACCCGATGGACCACGGGGAAAAGCAAATAACTGGAATGAGGAGTCAATGGACTGGACTGTGACACTGAGATGTTTCTGCTACACCTTGACAGACGATATTCTTAAGAAACAGTGGGGGTTGGTGCACTTCATAAAGAAGGCTGTAAGCATGTGCTGGAGTCTCTTCCTATAATGCTGATCAGAATAGTGTTCCTTCCACTGAGTGTGTGATACATTATGTCTGAGATACATGGAGAATGTGTTACATTGCACGCAACTGCAAGATGGTTCTGTAGATCAAACAATCTGTTATAAGTAAGATCAGGAACTCATCAGAGAAAATAATTAATCTGGCAGGAGATCCAGTCTCAATACATTGTGATGTTCTTTTATGAGAACCAACACATTGTGCACTTTAAAGTTGTCCTAGATGCCAGCATTGCATTTACTTCATAGTGAACCAAGCTGTAAGATAATTAAAAGCAGCTGATGTTTGGGAAGTATTGAATTCTCCAGAGTGCCAAGGAGTACTAAATAACGGAGAATGTGACGAGGCTAAAGCGTCATTGGAATTTTCCTCTCCGAAAGTCATTGGAATGATGGGAAAATAAGTGTGAGGTTCACCTCGGCAAAGTGAGGAATGGCTGTTAATGGCCCTCGCAGCCTTTCTCCGGATGTGAATGCACCACAAGGAACATCCTGATTCCATTAAGTCGCCAGAACAGAACACAGTTCCAGCTCCAGTGAACGTACCACTTGAACACAGAAACACGTCCTGTTTCAGAATTTCCTTAGACTACACCTTTACAAAGCCCATGTTGGCATTGAGAAGTTCAAATACAAAGGCATTGGTGTTAGTGCCAGTTTAGTGTAAACATCCAAGACTTCAACTCAGTGTTCATCCTCTCCTTCAGCACATTCCAGGGTTCAAAACAGCTACTTCTCTTTGTTCTCTCTCCTTCTCAACATGCATAGAACCCTTTCTTGCTAATCCTTTACCCTCTAAGATCAATCTAACCTTACCTTCCTACATAGTCCTCCATTTTCTATCAGCAATGTGCCTTAAACATCCTATTCAACTCAAAATAGGATATAGGAGATGAATCAGAGAATTGCGAGTCACAGAATTCAGCACGGAAATGGATCCTTTGATTCATTATATTCATGTCAATCTGCGTCCATCTGTGCTAATCACATTTGCCCATATTCATTCCCTATCCTTCTCTGTCATGTCCATTTTCCTAAACATCTCTAAACTATATTGATTGTAACTGATTCCACAATCTCCTCTGGCAGCAAGCTTCAAATTTCATCACTCTGTGTAAATTAACTAAACCACCCCCCCCCCCAAAATCCCTTTCAAAGTTCCTTCCTTTCACCTTAAGCCTAAGCCCTCTTGTTTTTCATACCCATAATTTAGTAGAAAGTTTCTGACTATCAACCCTGTCTCTGCCTCTTAAAACTTTATGTGCCTCTATGTGTCAACTTTTAGCCTCGTTCTCTCCTGGGAAACCAGATCCAGCCCATCCGATCTCTGCTCATAACTGGAGCACTGGCCCAAAGTGCTTCCCCCTACCTCCACCACTAATTTCTGAGGGACAGGTCACTTCTGAACATCTTCCACTTACACAGCATGGAAACAGGTCCCTGTGCCCATCTGGTGCATGCCAACCAAGGTGGCCCATCCAAGAATGTTCTATCTGCCTGTGATATCCTTTCCCATCTGTGTGCCTGTCCAACTTCCTTTTAAAAGCTGTTATTTTATCTGCCTGGGTGGCAGGATGGAGATACGTCTCTACCAAAGGAGATGTTAGGCACTCCTTCCCTCCACTAGCCTGCAGGTCACCCTTGGGCAAGGTGTAGCGCCTGACCACCAGCACAGCACCACGATGATGGTCATGATTTTACCTGCCACAACTACCTCCTCCAGCAGCTCATTCCAGACATACCTGTACAGTATACCATCCTCTGTGTTCAAAAATAGACTCATAATTTCCTATTAAATCCTCCACCTCTCACTTGAACTTCAATCTTCCAGTTATTGATTCCTCAACCCTGTGACAAAGACACAGAACATAGACAAGTGCATCATGTTCTCGTTATTTATTGCTATTTATTTATATTCGCATTTGCCGTCTGTTGTCTTCTGCACTCTGGTTGATCTTTCACTGATCCCGTTACGGTTATTGTTCTGCAGATTTGCTGAGTGTGCCCACAGGAAAATGAATCTCAGGGTTGTATATGGTGATTCATGTGTTCTTGGAGAATACATTTACTTTACTCTTACTTACTTTATTTATTTATCTATTTTCCATACAATAACTTTTTATGTCTTGCACTGTACTGCTGTGACAAAACAACAAATTTCACAGCACATGTTAATGATAATAAACAGATTATGAAGTGAACGTCCTTGTTCTTAATACTCAACAAAACACTATGATCTTTCGGTGTTTCTGAGCAGCATATTTCAGGATTTAGACCCATGGAAATTATGTTGACGATGATTCTGTTTGACAGGAATAATAAATCGGCCGTCAATAATAAATCGGACGCAGTGATCCATAGAAACCATAGAAACTACAGCACAGAAACTGGCCTTTTGGCCCTTCTTGGCTGTGCTGACCCATTTTCTGCCTAGTCCCACTGACCTACACAGGGACCATATCCCTCCATACACCTCCCATCCATGTATCTGTCCAATTTATTCTTAAATGTTAAAAAAGAACCTGCATTTACCACCTCATCTGGCAGCTCATTCCATACTCCCACCACTCTCTGTGTGAAGAAGCCCCCACTAAT
Organism: Mobula birostris; assembly: GCF_030028105.1. Taxonomy (NCBI): domain Eukaryota; kingdom Metazoa; phylum Chordata; class Chondrichthyes; order Myliobatiformes; family Myliobatidae; genus Mobula; species Mobula birostris. Next base: position 102,582,507 of record NC_092377.1, read on the forward strand.
GTTCCCTTTAAACTTTTCCCGCCTCACCCTTAACGCACGTCCTCTGGTTTTTTTCTCCCCTTGCCTTAGTGGAAAAAGCCTGCTTGCATTCACTCCATCTATACCCATCATAATTTTATATACCTCTATCAAATCTCCCCTCATTCTTCTATGCTCCAGGGAATAAGGTTCTAACCTATTCAACCTTTTTCTGTAACTGAGTTTCTCAAGTCCTGGCAACATCCTTGTAAACCTTCTCTGCACTCTTTCAACCTTATTTATATCCTTCCTGTAATTTGGTGACCAAAACTGAAGACAATACTCCAGATTCGGCCTCACCAATGCCTTATACAACCTCATCATAACATTCCAGCTCTTATACTCAATACTTTGATTAATAAAGGCCAATGTACCAAAAGCTCTCTTTACGGCCCTATCTACTTGTGACGCCACTTTTAGGGAATTTTGTATCTGTATTCCCAGATCCCTCTGTTCTACTGCACTGCTCAGTGCCTTACCATTAACCCTATATGTTCTACCTTGGTTTGTCCTTCCAACGTGCAATACCTCATACTTGTCTGTATTAAACTCCATCTGCCATTTTTCAGCCCATTTTTCCAGCTGGTCCAAGTCCCTCTGCAGGCTCTGAAAACCTTCCTCACTATCTACTACACCTCCAATCTTTGTATCATCAGCAAATTTGCTGATCCAATTTACCACATTATCATCCAGATCATCGATATAGATGACAAATAACAATGGACCCAGCACTGATCCCTGTGGCACACCAGTAGTCACAGGCTTCCACTTGGAGAAGCAATTCTCTACCACCACTCTCTGGCTTCTTCCTTTGAGCCAATGTCTAATCCAATTTACCACCTCTCCATGTATACCTAGCGACTGAATTTTCCTAACTAACCTCCCATGCGGGACCTTGTCAAAGGCCTTACTGAAATCCATGTAGACAATATCCACTGCCTTCCCTTCATCCACTTTCCTGGTAACCTCCTTAAAGAACTCCAATAGATTGGTCAAACATGACCTACCATGCACAAAGCCATGTTGACTCTCCCTAATAAGCCCCTGTCTATCCAAATGCTTGTAGATTCTGTCTCTTAGTACTCCCTCCAATAACTTACCCACTACCGACGTTAAACTCACCGGCCTATAATTTCCCGGATTAATTTTCGATCCTTTTTTAAACAACGGAACAACATGAGCCACTCTCCAATCCTCCGGCACTTCACCCGTAGACGGCGACATTTTAAATATTTCTGCTAGGGCCCCCGCAATTTCAACACTAGTCTCCTTCGAGGTCCGAGGGAACACCCTGTCAGGTCCCGGGGATTTATCCACTTTAATTTTCCTCAAGACAGCAAGCACCTTCTCCTTTTCAATCTGTACAGTTTCCATGATCCAAAAGGCCTAATTCTGCTGCTATGTCTTATGGTCTTGTGACGGGTAATATCACTTCAGTGTCAGGGTCCTGTGTGACTGGGATGGGAACCTGTTGGCAGGGGAGGTATATTATGCACTTTCTCTCCTTGTCCTTGCTGGAGGTGGAAAACATAAGTAAGGAACTGCAGGCCTTTATCGAGGTACTGTACACAAAGAGCAAGAAGTCCTGTATTTCAGAGCAGTCTTTTACAAACTCTGGAGGACAATCCAGCTGACAAAGCTTGTACTTCATGTGGAATTTAACTTTGGAAACAGAGCAATCAGTGAGCAGGCAACTAACGACCTAAAAATCTGTCAATACGAGGATAAATCGCACTGGGTGGAAATTTTGTGTTCCTCTTTCACAATGCTGCACAATACCTCATCAGATCTGAATGCGTGCACGGTAGAATAGTGGTTAACCACCAAAGGCCAGTCCTTAATTGATCCAGAGACAGAAGTTCTATTTCCACCACAGCACTTGGAGGTGAAAATTCAAACCATTAGATAAATCTGGAAAATGCAATGATCATGAAGTAGCCAGATCATTGTTGTCCACCCTCTCATAAGTTATACTCTCTGATCTAGGGAGCATCCTATGAACCTCTTTTTTGCCCTCTCCAAAGCTCTTACCTCTTTCCTGTAATAGGATGATTAGAACTGCACACAACACGACTGGATCGCTAACTACGACATCACCATGTGTAGGCAGCACTGGTTGGCTAGGACTATGAAAATATCAATTTCCCTTCTTTGAAATAATGATCATGCATTGGATTGGAACTGGAATTAGTTTATTATTGTTACATGTACTGAGATACAGTGAAAAGCTTGTCTTGCATGCTGTTCACACAGGTCAGATCATTACACAGTTCACCGAGCTAGGGTAAGGTAAAACAATAACAATGCAGAACAAAGTGTAAAACTTACTGAAAAAAAAGGACAGTGCAAATGATAAAGTGCATGAATATATTAGATTGTGAGGTCAAGAATCTATCTTATCATAAGACCATAGGATATAGGAGCAGAATTTGGCTATTTGACCCGTCAAGTCTGCTCCGCCATTCAACCATGGCTGATATATTTTCAGCTCCATTCTCCCTTCTCTACAAAAGCATAAGATCATAAGACCATAAAAGATAGGAGCAGGATTTGGCCAGCTGTCCCATCCAGCCAGAGGCCTGTTCAGGTCTCTGATAACTGGGGTAGATGCCTCCCTTGAGCCCGGTGGTACATGCTTTCCAGCTTTTGTATCTTCTGCCTGATGGAGATGGGGGAAGAGAGGATGTCTGGGGTGGGTAGAGGTTTTCTTTATGCTGGCTGCTGAGGCAGTGAGAGGCATTGACAGAGTCCAAGGAGGGGAGACTGATTTCTGTGACATGTTGTGCTCTGCGTTTTCTCGGGTAGACCATTTGCCATGCCAATCCATTGTGCATCCAGCAGAATACCGTTTATGATGCATCGATAAAAATTGGTAAGGGTTGACGGGGACTTGCCAAATTTCTTGAGCCTCCTGAGGAAGTAGGTGCATTGGTGAGCTTTCTCTTCCACGGCATCTACGTGGTTGGATCAGGACAGGCTGTTAGTGATGCTCACTTGGAGGAACCTAAAGCTCTCAACCCTCTCAACCTCAACATCCTTAATGTAGGCAGGAGCGTGTGTACCGTCCCCTTCCTGAGATCAATGGCCAGCTCTTTTGCTTTGTTGACACTGAGAGAAAGGTCGTCGATATGACACCATGTCACTAAGCTCTCATGGACTGAACTTCAAGTCCTATTCTGAAGGCAGCACCCCTGAGCGCGTGAAACCCTGACTTCTTTACCAGGGATTTGGCGCTGAAACCTCAGGAGATGTGCTTGAACCCACAACCTTATGACTCAGAGGTGAGAGAACTGTCCACGAAGCCACATGTGAAGGACGAAATGACCTCACGGTGAGGTCTCTGGTTTAACAGATGTTTCTGTGCCTGTGAATAAGCATTGTAGCAAGAGGATCAAATTATAATGGGATCCTGGATATTTCACAAAAAAATACTTTGCTCACACATGAAAACATAATCATGTTGACTTGTAGAGTTTGGTATGTTCACAAGTGCAAAATATATTTACTGTCAGGTCATCAGGGAAGTGGAATCGGTTTATTAATATCACATGTAGCAAGATCCAGTGAGAAGCTTCTCTTGCATACTGTTCATGGTAGTTGTCCATTGGGTCTGCCGATGACTGGACATCTGTGCGCGAGAGTTGTTAAGGTGGGAAAGCCATTGCACCGGGGCTCTCTTGACCTCGAAAGTCCAGGCCCGGTGACATGAGCAAGTGTCTCAAACTGGGGTCTTCCTTGACTGCAGTGGATGATGAAGATATCTTCTGTGCCTTGCCATGCCCTTTGCTCTCCACAGAATGTTGTAGTGCCAATTTCATGGCCGTTGGATCTCACTGTAGATCTCATCCGCTCAGCCCCCCGGAACCAACCGGCAGATGTATATGGTGTCCTGCGAGGGGTAGCACCTCCGGTGAAGGGGCATGACGTGTCCGTTCCAGGGCAGCTACCTCACCTTTGCTCCTCACTGGACACTCCTGGGGCTCCAAGTAGCTGTTTGCATGTGACAGCAGCCACCACACCCCAGTACACCACTTTGACAGGTGGGTTAAACCAGGCGAGGGTAGCCTCATACCCTGGTGAGATATATGTTCATACAGATCAAATTATTAAGCAGTGCACTGAGGCAGGACAGAGGTAAAACAATAACAATGCAGAATAAAGTGCAAAAGCTGCTGAGAAAGTGCAATGCGGATAGAATATGAGTGCAAGATCATGGTGAGGTAGATTGCAAGGCCAAGAGTCCGATCTACTGTACGGGGATCCTTCCTCAGTAGGAGAATGGGCTTGAGAGGGAAAATGGATCAGCCATGGTGAAATGACAGAGCAGGCTTGATGGGCCAAATGGTCTCATTCTGCTCCTATATCTCCTGGTCTTCAGGTCTTAAATCCTACGGTCTTGCATGGAACACTGCCCGATCATGATGATTTTCTACCTCTTGACATAATCTACACAATGTGGAGGAGATGAACTCATAATACTTGAACCGACTTGCACCTCAGACAGCCCTTGGATGTGCTTCAGCATTTCACAGAAACGTAGTCACTAATATAAGATGCATTGCAGTCAAAATGAAGGCTGGCTGATGGCGCAATGGCATCAGCGCCGGACTCCGGAGCGAAGGCTCCCGAGTTCGAATCCAAGTCGGGCCATCCCCGAGCACGCTTTCCATCCATGCCGGGTTGAGCGTTGAGCTAGCCACTCGGCCTCGTGAAAAAAAAAGGGTCGAGTCAGGAACGTTCATATCGTGACCAGGTTAATCTGAAAGGAGACCAATCCTGACACCACGCGCCAGACAAGAATGGCTGACTGTTTGGTGCAACATGCTAAAAAACAAAGTCAAAATGACTCACAGCCAGCTCACACAAACACTACAAAGTAGCAAAGGCCCAGTCATTCTTTATAATGAAGTTGGCTGAGAGTTACATATTGACCGATCTTTCAATGTTATGGAGTTACACAGTGTGAATAAGGCCCTTTGGGCTAACCCATATGTGCTGACCAAGTTCCCTACCTGAGCTGATCCATTTTGCCTGTGTTTGGCCTATATCCCTCCAAACCTTTCCAATTCACGTATCTGTCCAAGTGGCTTTTAAATATTATATACTATGTGGCCACTTTATTAGGTACACCCATACACCTGCTCATTAATGCAAATATCGAATCAGCCAATCATTGTCAGCAACTCAATGCATAAAATCATGCATTCGTGGTCAAGAGCTTCAGTTATTGTTCAGACCAAACATCAGAATGGTGAAGAAAAGTAATGCAAAGTGACTTTGACCGAGGAATGATTGTTGGTGCCAGATGGGGTGGTTTGAGTATCGCAGAAACTGCTGATCTCCTGGAATTTTCATACACAGCAATCTCTAGAGTTTACAGAGAATGGTACAAGAAACAAAAAAAAACACCTAGTGAGCAAAAACATTTTGTTAATGAGAGAGGTCAGAGGAGAATGGCCAGATTGGTTCAAACTGACAGGAAGGCGTTAATTACTTAAATAAACAGTGGCGTGTAGGAGGGCATCTCTGAACCCAATACACATTGAACCTCAAAGTTCAAAGTTCAAGGAACATTTATTATTATTATTATTACAGTGTACAAACTTGAGAATCGTCTTCTTGCCGGCAGCCACCAAAAAAGAAACACAATAGAACCTATTAAAACCCCCCACACAACAGGGACTGTCAGACACTCAATGCGCAAAACAAAAGAACAAATTCAAAGGTTCAAAGGTTCAATTTAATATCAGAGAAATGTATACAATATACATCCTGAAATGCTTTTTCTTTGCAAAACAACAAGGAAAACAGAGAAGTGCCCCAAAGAATGAGCAACAGTTAAATGTGAGAACCCCAAAGTACCCCCCCAGCTCCCCCCTCCCGCATGTAAGTGGCAGCAAGGCAATGATACCCCCAACGCCCCCCCCCGGCAAAATAAACGCATCCGCTACTGAGCACAAGCATGAGCTAGGCAATAGCAAAGACACAGATCTTGCAGTTACCCCAAAGACTATCGCATTTCATCTGTCATTCAACAAACCACAAGTTCTATCTCTCCCTAATAAGGGAGAGGGATGTGTACCCTGTTTTCACTGCGAGCAGGAGACATAACAACAACCCATTGGTTTACGATGTTAAAAAGTCCATTTAGTCGCTTTTTACAAGCTCTGTGCCTGAAGATTGCAAAGATCTTGGGTCTTTGGGCCCACAGCAAACGATTTTCCAGCCTCCCCGATGACACACAAGTCTCCTGCCATGACACCGACGCTCAATCCGCCCGTCTCCAGAGCCCCGAGATCTTAGACTTCCAAACCCGAGGCCGACTCTCTGGTGTGCCGAACAACAATGGCTGGTCCTGAAACCCGGAGAACAGGTCCCATTCCCGCAAAGAACCGAAGTCTGCGTGTAACTCCAGGTCAGGGTCTTCAGGAGAAAAGATATTCAAGCTGGAAATAGAGCTGCTTCTGAAGATGCCAGCAAAGGAGTCACCGTTTAGCACCATTGTCACTCCGCTCCGCCTCCAACAATATGTGCAAACAACAGAAAAGTGAAAAATTAACACACAGAAAGTGAGTCCAGAGCCACAGAGCCAGTTCAGTGCTGATACAAATGCTGAAGGTTGCAGACCCCAGCTACAGAGTCAGTTCCCCACCGAAGTGAATAAACCTCAGAGTAGTGAGCTGATCACCGGTTAAACCTTGAAGTGGATGGGCCATAGCAGCAGAAGATCACACTGGGTTCCACCCCTGCATCTAATCAAATGGCCACTGGGCAAAGTTCCCTCTAATTTGAAGTGACCAGTGTACGCAAAAATCTTGCGCTCTGCAATTTTCTGCCCAGTGACAACAACAGTGTGCGCTGAATAATTTCTTTAATAAAAACAGTATAAATAAGCCAGTTCTAAAATCTGCAGACAAATTGTTGTATGTTGTCAATTCCGTCTGCATCGGAAACTGGAAAAGGAAATGTGATTGTGTACAATTGTGAAATATGCATACATGCCAACGAGGTAGAGGTTTTTTTAAATTTACAGGATGTGGGTGTCGCCAGCTGAGCCAGCATTTATTGCCCATCCCCAGCTGCCCTTGAGAAGGTGGTGATGAGCTGTCTTCTTGAACCACTGCCGTCCCCGAGGTGTAGGTACACCCACAGTGCTGTCAGGGAGGGAATTCCATGATTTTGACCCTGTGACAATGAGGGATCAGTAATATGTTTCCAAGTCAGGGTGGTGAGTGACTTGGAGGGGATTTCCAAGTGGTAGTGTTCCCAGGGATCTCTGGCGACAACCTTTTGTGCGCAGTTTGAATTCCTTTGTGCACTCGCAGCAGGAAGTGTGTACAGCACGGCAGGTCAATGGCTTCACAGTTCTCTGCGAAGACTGGACAGCGGAATCTTTAAAAGCAGAGAAGGTAGAGAATGTTTTAAGATTAACTCACCATGGTGCACAGACATAGTGGTCCTGTCTCAGCCATCGCCCAGCCTGGAAAATCTACTGATCACAAGGTGTCCATTTTATCTGCCAAGGGAGCTTTCCCAATCATCCTGGTAGCGGTGTACATTCCACCTAAGTCCAACATTAGGCAAGCATTGGAAGAAATGACCAATGTAATCAACAGGCATGGAACTGCGCACTCTGATGCCTGTGCTTTCCCACACCCGCACTTTGGAAAGTCCAATATCTGGCTGTACTTCTACTCCCAGCATATAGGCAGAGGCTCAAGATGGCAGCACCAGTGGTGAGAACCAAGAAGATGTAGCCAAGGGATGAGGAGGAGCACTTACAGGATGGCTCTGAGGCAGTGGACTGGACAATATTCAGGAATTCATCTCTGGTTTTGAATAAATACGTCGCTGCTGTCACTGACTTCATCCAGGACTATGTGCCTTCCTAAACCAAAACCAAAAGCCATGGATGAACCAGGAGATTCATAGCCTGCTGAGGGCTAGATTCAGGATTGGTGATCCAGAAATATACAAGTCCAGATACTACCTATGAAGGTCTATTTTAAGAGTAAAAAGAATCCGATTGCCGTTAGAGATGGAATCACATATACGTCAGCACTGGTAGGGTTTGCAGGCCACTACTTCCTACAAAGCAAAACCTAACATCATGAATGGTTGTGATACTTCACTGCCAGATAAGCTCAAAGCCTTATTAAAGGGTAAAAAAGAAATTGCCTGCTACAGAAACATCAACAGCAAAAAGTTGATGGCCTCCGCTCTCTTGTGAGTTTAAAGGCAATTTCTCTTCTTTTTCTTGTCAAGGGATAGACAGTGGAAAGAGTGAGCAGTTTCAAGTTCCTGGGTGTCAATATCTATCCTGGACCCGACATATCGATAGTGTACATTACAAACAAGGTACAATAGCAGCTATATTTTATTAGAAGTTTGAGGAGATTTGGTATGTCACCAAAGACACTTGCAAATTTCTACAGATGTACCATGGAGAGCATTCTAATTGGTTGCATCTCATTCTGCTATGGAGGGGTGGGGGACACTGCACAGGATCAGAAAAAGCTGCAGAAAGTTTTAAATTAACCCGGCTCCAAAATGGTCACTAGCCTCCCCGGCACTTAATAAGGTCCCCAGGCACTTTCAAAAGTCAATGCCTCAAAAAGGTGACACCCATCATTAAGGACTCCATCACGCAGAAGAGCGAAGGACTTTTGGTATCTCAATACATTACCATACGTAACGCACATAAACTGCTGGAGGAACTCAGTAGGTCAGGCAGCATCTTCGAGGGGAATAAACATTGAATATTTTGGACTGAGACCCTTCTGCAGATCTGGAAAGGAAGGGGCAAGAAGTCAGAATAAGAAGGTGGGGGAGGGGACGGCGAACAAACCAGCAGGTGATAGGTGAGGTCAGGTGAGATGGAAAGTGTGTGTGGCGGGGTGGGGAATGAAGTGCAAAGTTGGGAGCGATAGGTGATAGGTGGAAAAACTAAATGGCTGAAGAAGGATAGGAGAGAAGAGTGGACCATGGGAGAAAGGTAAAGAGGAAGGGCACCCGATAACAGGAAACAACTTGCATTATTATCATATCCACATTTCCATATCTTGCTACAATATAAATACGAGTTGTGTCTGTTATTATGTTAACAGAACAAAAACAAGATATTTCTATTTTGCCAGAGGATACACACCACACTTATTTTAAGCAGTTATCTTTTCTGGGATGCTTAACCACAAGATGCTATAAAATAAAACCTAAAGCTGCAATTAAATGAAATTTAATTGAAACCTGCAATCTTGTTTCTTTTACTTTCCATTTCTTGTCTGCACTAAGTTGCGGAGTTTAAATAACTTTACGAAGATAAACAGAAGTAAAAGAAAATACTCAGCAAAAATCGTCAACAAAGCAAAATATTTGTGGTTGCCAGTAGAATAGAAGGGCTTCCCTTTAGAACAGTGATTACTTACTTTAGCCAGAGGGTAGTGAATCTGTGGAATTCATTGCCTGAAGCCAAGTCGTTAGGTGTAGTTAAATTGGAGATTGATGTGTTGTTGATTAGTTAGGTTACAGGGAGAAGGCAGGAGAATGGGGTTAAGAGGGATAATAAATCATCTTATGGTTTTAAGGTGTAAGATGGCAGGGGTAGGTTTTTCTTTTGTACAGAAAGGAGTGGGTGTGTCGAGTTTGCATGTTCTCTTGCTAACCACAGCATTTCCTCTGGATCCCCCAGTCTCCTTCCAAATCGCACCGATGTAAGGGTTGGTAGGTTGCAGCCAATGAGTCATACAGCATGGAAACAGGCCCTTCAGCCCAACCTGGATGTGCTAACCCAAGTGACCTATCTCAGTTTGGTCCTTTTCCCAATGATTAGTTCATATCGTTCTATGCCATTCTTATCCATGGACCTGCCAAATGTATTTTTAAACATTGTAATTATACCCACCTCTACGGCTTCCTTTAGCAGCTCATTTCATATACCTCACTCAAGGACCCCCGCCGTCCAGGCTATGTTCCCTTCTTCCTACTACCATCGGGAAGGCAGTACAGCCTTCAGTACCGTCTAGGTCCCAAACCACCAGGTTCAGGAGCAGATATTACCTGCAACCGTCAGGTTCCTGAACCAAGGTGGATAATTTCAGTTACGTCAACACTGAACTGATTCCACAACCTATGCACTCGCTTTAAGCTCTACAACTCATGTGCTCAGCATTATTTAATATACATTGTGGATATATTTTATTTGTACAATCTGTCTTCTTTTGAATATTTGTTGTCAGTCTTTATTTATATTTTTCACAAATTGTGTTGCATTTCTATGTTTTCCTGTAAAACTACACAAGAAAATGGATCTCAAAGTAGTACATGGTGACATTCTGTTATCGATTTTGACAATACATTTACTTTGACTTCGACTCTAAGTGAAAACCTTGCTCCTCAAGCCCCCTTTAAATCTTTCCACTCTCTCCTCAAAACTACGCTCCCTAGTTTTTTTTTAACTCCTCTGGGAGAATGACTGCACAGGATTGAAGTAAGCTGCAGAAAGTTGTGAACTCAGTCAGCTCCATCATGGCTACTGTCTTCATAGTATCCAGGACATCTCTAAGGAGCGATGCCTCAGAAAGGCAGCATCCATCATTAAGGACCCCCATCACCTAGAACATGTCCTCTTCTCATTGCTACCATCAGGGAGGAGGTACAGGAGCCTGAAGGCACACATGCAGCGATTCAGGAACAGCTTCTTCCCCTCTGCCATCCGATTTCGGTGATATTAAACCTGATTCTGATTCTTTTCATTCACCTTATCTACACCCACCCCTCCCCATTACCCCTCTAGTAGGGTATTGTGTTCAGTTCTTACCCTCTTATTAAAGGAAGGCTGAAGAATCTTTTTGAGAGTGTACAAAGGAGATTTACCAGGATGCAGCCTGGATTGGAGACCATGTCTTATGAGGATAATAGGTTGAGCAAGCTACAGCTTTTCTCTTTGGGTGATAGGTGACTTGATAGAAGCATTGATCGAGCAAATAGCCAGAGACCTTTTTCCAGCAAAGAAATGGCCAAATCCAGAAAGCCATAATTTTAAGGTGATTGGAGGAAAGTGTCGGGGAGGGAGATATCAGAAGTAAACTTTTACACAGAGAACGGTGGGTGTGTGCAAGGTTCTGCCAGGGATGGTGGTAGAGGCAGACACATTAGGGACATTTAAGAAATACTTAAAGAGGCACCTGGATGAATGATAAATGGAGGGCTATGAGGAGGAAAGAGTTAGATGAATAATGTTGAGTAGGTTAAAAGGTCGGCACAACATTGTGGGCCAAAGAGCCTGTATTTTACTGTACTGTTCTATATGCTATGAAACGCTGACTGTCTATTACCATCCACTAGCTGAGCTCTTCCATCATCTTGTGCTCTGCAACGAGAACTGAAGAACTGCGAACCGATTCAAACAGAGGGAGGCTCCTGAAGGGAGCAGAGCATTCCCACTACACTGTAATGTGCTTTGAGGAAATCATCTGCAGGCTCTGGATGAAATCCAAAATGAATAAGATGTATTTTTAATTTCCACTCACTTATTCTGACAGTGAATCTTACAGACAGCATTAGTTACCTTCTTGAGAATTCCTGCTGATTTTGGACTGAAATTTGCCATCTCTGGAAAACACAAGTAAACTTCCAGGAAAATACAACTTTGGAAAAGTGTGCCTTTCTCCTTAATTTAATGAGGTGAGTGGGAGAAATTTTGAAAGCACAGTTCTGTTGCACAGTGAAGGTGAATTCTGCCTTGATATTGCATGGGAAACACTGTACATCCACTTACCATTACCTAATCTGAAAGAATGTCCTAAAGAGAACAGACATGATTAGGAGGTTCAGACATACCACATTTAAAAGAGACAGTTTGGAAATAATCTTGAGGCCATAAATTAGTTGAAGACAAATCAATTCCTGGCCTTTTCTGTGCTGAGGTATGTCTTTGGTTGTTGGAAACAATTGTGAGAGTATTGGCTGCTATAGCAATCTTCCCTGATGTTCAGAAAATCGGAATCAGATATACATTATCATTGATAGGCATGACGTAAAATAGGTTGCTTTGTGGAAGTGAAAGGAATAATGAAGTAGTGTTCATGTACCATTCAGGAATCTGCTGGCAGAGGGGGAAAATATTGTGTGTGTCTTTAGGCTCCTGTACCTCCTCTCTGATGGTAGCAATGAGATGAAGGCATGTCCTGGGTGATGGGGGTCCTCAGTGACAGATGCTGCCTTCTTGGGCCACCATCTGTTGAAGATGTTTTCGGTGTTTTTGGGGAGTGTGGTGCCTGCATTGGAATTGGGTGAGTCTGCAACTCTCTACTGGGTTTTGCATCAGAGCCTCCATGCCAGCCTGTGATACACCCAGCCAGACTGTTTGCTACTGAATATCTATAGAAATTTGTGGACATACTAAATCTCCTCAGACTTCTAACAAAGGAGATTCACTGGCATGCCTTCCTCATGGCTGCATCAGTTTGTTGGTCCAGGATGTTGACGTCCAGGAGTTTGAAGCTGCTCACCCACCACTGAACCCTCAAAGCGGTCTGGTGTGATTTCTCCTGATTCCCCCTTCCTGAAGTCTACAGTTAGGTCTTGCTGACATTGAGTGACACCATTTAATCAGCTGTCTTTCACACTCCTGTACATCTCCTGGTAGCCGTCTGAGATTATAAGACCACAAGACATTAGGCCATTCGGTCCATTGAGTCTGTTCCATCATTCCTTCGCAGCTGATTTATTATTCCTCCCAACCCCATTCTCCTGTCTTCTCCCCATAACCTTTGACACCCTGATTAATCAGGAACCTATCAAGCTTCACCTTAAATATATCCGATAACTTGACCTCCAAAGTCATCTGTAGTGAAGAATTCCACAGATTCACCACCCTCCAGTTACATACATTTTTCCTCAACTCTGTTCTAAATGCAAGTCCCTCAATTCTGAGGCTTTGCCCTCTAGTCCTAGATTCACCCACTATGGAAAACATCCTCTCCACATCCACTCTATCTAGACCTTTCAATACTCAATAGGTTTCAGTGAGATCCCCTCAGTCTTCTAAGCTCCATGAGTAAAGGACCAAAGACATAAGAACTCCTTATATGTTAACCCTTTCATTCCTGAGGTCATTCTTGTGAATGCCCTGTGGACCCTCTTCAATGCCAGTATATCTTTTCTGAGATAAGAGGCCCAAAACAGCTCACAATACTCCAAGTGTGGACTGACCAGTGCCTTATAAAGTCTCAGCATTACATCCTTGCCTTTGTATTCTAGTCTTCTCGAACTGAATGCTAACATTGCATTTGCCTTCCTTACCACTGACTCAACCTGTAAGTTAACTTTTAGAGAATCCTATACAAGGACTCCCAGGCCCCTCTACACCTCTGAGCTTTAAATTTTCTCCCTATTGACAAAACAGTCCACACCTTTATTGTTTCTCCCTATGGCCACGGGCTTCCCTACAATATATCCATCTGCCAATTATTTGCCCATTCCCCCAATCTGTCTTAATTCTTCTGGAGACAGCCAGCTTCCTCAACAGTATCTGCCCTTCCACCTATTTTTATATCTTCTGCAAACCTGACCACACAGCCATCAATCCCTTTATCCAAGTCATTGACACACAATGTGAAAAGAAGCAGCCCCGACAGCGACACATGTGGCCCACCTCTAGTCACAGGCAACCAACCAGAAAAGGCTCCTTTTATTCCCGCTCTTTACCTCCTGCCACTCAGCAATGCCCTGTCCATGCTAGTATCTTTCCTGTCACACCATAGGCCCTTATTTTGTTCATCGGTCTCATGTGTGGCACCTTGTCAACAGACTTCCGAAACCCCAAGAGAAAAACAACACCCATAGACTCTTGCAACACACACAAAATGCTGGTGAATGCAGCAGGCCAGACAGCATCCATAGGAAGAGGTACAGTCGACGTTTCAGGCCGAGACCCTTCGTCAGGACTAACTGAAAGAAGAGATAGTAAGAGATTTGAAAGTGGGAGGGAGAGGGGGAGATCCGGAATGATAGGAGAAGACAGGAGGGGAGGGATGGAGCTAAGAGCTGGACAGGTGATAGGCAAAAGGGATACAAGGCTGGAGAAGGGAGAGGATCATGGGATGGGAGGCCTGGGGAGAAAGAAAGGGGGAGGGGAGCACCAGAGGAAGATGGAGAGCAGGCAAGGAGTAAATGTGAGAGGGACAGAGAAAGAAAAAAGAGAGAGAGGAAAAAAGGGGGGGGGGGGGAAATAAATAAATAAATAAATAAATAGGTGGATAGATAGATAGATAAATAAATAAATAAATAAGGGATGGGGTAAGAACGAGAGGTGGGGCATTAGTGGAAGTTTGAGAAGTCAATGTTCATGCCATCAGGTTGGAGGCTACCCAGACGGAATATAAGGTGTTGCTCCTCCAACCTGAGTGTGGCCTCATCATGACAGTAGAGGAGGCTCTATCTCTCTGTACCCGTCTCCAGCACCTTCACTGACAGTGCATTCCATGCACCCATCAATCCCTGTGTGAAAAACTTACCCCTGACATCCTCCTTATTCCTACTTCCAAGCACTTTAAAACTATGCCCCTTCATCTTAACTATTTCAGCCCTGGGAAAAGCACTGGCTGTCCATATGATCTATGCCTCTCATCATTTTATACACTTCTTTCAGGTCACCTCTCATCATCTTATACACCTCTTTCAGGTCACCTCTCATCTTCCATCATTCCAAGGAGAAAGGCCAAGTTCACTCAACCTTTTCTCATAAGGCACACTCTCCAATCCGGCAACATCCTTGTAAATCTTCTCTGTGCTCTCTCTATAGTATCCACATCCTTCCTGTAGTGAAGTGACTAGAACTGAACACAATACTCCGAGTGGGGTCTAACTAAGGTCTTATAGAGCTATAACATTACCTCACGGTTCTTGAACTCAGTCCCACAGTTGAATGCCAACACATCATACGCCTTCTTAACAACACTGTCAACCTGTGCAGCAGCTTTGAGTGCCCTCCACGCTGCCAAGAGTCTTACCATTAATATTATATTCTGTCTTCAAATCTGACCTACCAAAATGACCAACTTCTCACTTATCTGGGTTGAACTCCACCTGCAACTTCTCAGCCCATTTCTGCATCCTATCAATGTCCTGCTGTAACCTCTGACAACCCTCCAGACTATCCACAACACCCTCATCTTTTGTGTCATCAGCAAACTTATTAACCCAACTTTCTACTTCCTCATCCATGTCATTTATAAAGATCACAAACAGGAGGGTCCCAGAACAGATCCCTATGGAATATCACTGATCACCAACCTCCATGCAGAATATGAACCGTCTGCAAACCTTCTGTGGGCAAGCCAGTTCTGGATCCACAAAGCAAGGCCTCCTTGGATCCCATGCCTCCTTACTTTCTTAATGAGCCAGGCATGGGGAACCTTATCAAATGCCTTGCTGAAATCCATATCCGCTACGTCTACTGCTCTACCTTCATCAATGTTCACAATATCAATGTTTGGGATATTGGTGAAGGAGTACCCTGAAATATGAGGTTATTAGAGAAAGTTTTCGAGTAGTAGAGTCATTTTAATAAAGAAAACTATTTTACCAGGAGTCAATGCAAAGTATAATAAACAATGCAGAACAGAGGTTCACGGGAGCACCATTGAGAGCATCCTGACAAGCTGTATCTCCATCTGGTATGGGAACAGCAGAGCATTAGACTGGAAGTCCCTATAAAGGACTGTCAGAATGACCAAAAGAATCATAGAAGTCTCCCTATCATCCATCGGGGACATTTATCAGGAGCGCTGCGTGTTCAGGGCCCTTAGTATTATCAAGGATCCCACCCATCCATCCAGCATCCTCCATGACTTTCTACCACCAGGCAGGAGACTCCGATGCATGAAGACAAGAGTAGTCAGTGTGGAAAACAGTTTCTTCCCTCAGGCCATTTGGCTTCTGAACTCCCTGTCACATTTTACTTGAAATGTTACTGGATAATTTGTACTGTACCCCACAATATTTAATTTATGCACTTTACTGTGTTTACTTATGCGTAATTCATTTGTAGATTTTATTCCTGCTTTCCTAAGTTATTGTGTGTTATATACGTATGTATTATGTATACTACTGTGCTTTACATCCGGGTCCAGAGAAACGTTCAGTTTGGCGGTATATGTGTATGTAGTTAAATGACAATAAACTTGACTTAATGAAGGAGGAAGAAGACCAAGTTGTTCAGAATGGGCTTCAGAGAGATTGAGCATACTTTGGAAATTGGACTGATTGTTGGTAGGTTAAACTTAATGTAGAGAAATGCAGAGAGTTTCACATGGAGATCAAAAAGAACTGGGAAGGGACTGGCAGGCCAATGGGAATATAATGATGTGCATGAGAAATAACAGTCTCCCCAGACTCCTCTCTATGGACTCTGCCCACACTTCTCACTGCCTCAGTAAAGCAGCCAGCATAATCAAAGACCCAACCCGCCTGGGACATTCTCTCTTCTCCCCTCTCTCATCAGGCAGAAGACAGCAAAGCCTGAAAGCACATACCACCAGGCTCGAGGACAGCTTCTACTCTAATGTCATCAGACTATTGAACGGTCACTAGACCTAGTGTCATGATCCCTGGGGCTTCTGCAGATTGCTGTGGAGCATTGAGCTTCTCGGGTTCTCGAGCATCTGCATTTACTAATTGTTATCTTAACTGGAACCACTAAACTCTTGAGCTTTCAGTTTAATCTTGTCAAGTTCATTGTGACTGGCACGGGTTCGCTGCCCTAAATGTTCGTTTAGTGCCTAAGCGGAGTCACTGTGCTGGAGTTGTTTTTGCAGTGTTGCTCAGTCGCGCCCCCGAGGTCCTGTTGGCCTCTCGTTTCCGTCTCTTTCTGGAGAATCCGCTCCTGGATTGAGATGGGAGCCTGCCATCCTCCGCCCCTGGGCTCGTGTCGTTGTCAGTGCTTCCCGTGACTGAGAGCCCGCCGTTCTCAGCACTTGGGTCCAGTCCTGTTCTCCGAGAGCACACCGTGACACCTAGTGCAAAAAAATGGGTTCTTGGCCTCGTTATGACCTTGCACCCTTACTGTTTACTTCCTCCGTAGCTTGTGCACTTTACTTTGCATTCTGTTACTATTGTTTTTCCTTGTTCTGCCTCGGTGCACTGTGTAATGATTTGATCTGTATGAACAGAACGCAAGACAGGCTTTTCGCTGTGTCTTAATAATAAACAAGTTCCAATGCTGAGGGATTTTGCCAATAACGTGAACTATTGCTACAATGTTTAGTAATGGTAAATAACCTCAATCAGATGCTGGGATGTAGTCAAGCCAGAATTCTGAGGTAATCCTGGAAAGGAAATGGTGACATAATTAACGTATTTCAGATTCTAGAGGGAAGAGATAATACTTACCCGAGTAGCCAAATGCGGTTTTTATGGAGGGACTGGTCTAGTATTCTGGCTCAAGGTCTATGTCACAGTTAGCAAACAAAGTAGAAATTAGAAAAGTATTTTTCTTCATCCTTGCAAAATAAACAAACTCAATGTTTTAATATCTCTGAGTGTGCTGTTTCACATCTAATCTGCATAGTGGCTAATTAAGTGCATTTGGACAGAAGTATTTGGTTTCCACAGACTGCAGGATACCTGGCAACTGCTTACAGCCAGTGCGATCTCTGCTGACAGTATCTCCTTTCCTTGCCTCCTTCCAGCTCGCTGTAAAATGTGTGAAAAGGCTGGAGAAGGTTCCTGGGAGCAATTCAGGCTCGGCTGACGGAACCTCCCCACCCTGCCTCCTTCCAGCTCGCTGTAAAATGTGTGAAAAGGCTGGAGAAGGCTCCTGGGAGCAATTCAGGTTCAGCTCCTGCTAGATCAAACTCAGACCTTTTAATGCTGTCTTAAATAAACTTCTGTGTTAAAATGATCAATCAAGAGTGGTCATAACCTGTAAGAGGGGCTGAATTTGAGAGAGTGTAGAAAACCACCTTCCCCCCACGGGATCTGTCTATATTTTCTCACAGCTTCAGTAAAGCAGCCAGCATAATCAAAGACTTCACTTGCCTGGACATTCTGTCTTCTTCCCACTTCCATCGAGTATGAAAGCCTGAACACACGTACCACCCGGCTCAAGGACCATAAGATCATAAGACATAGGAAGAGAATTAGCCCATTTGGCCCATTGAGTCTGCTCTGCCATTCCATCATCACTGATTTATTATCCCTCTCACTCCCATTCTCCTGCCTTCTCCCCAAAACCTTTGATGTGCTTATGCTGTTATAAGAATATTGAATTTAATGCAGACAGGTGCAAGGTGTTGCACTTCAGTAGGTCCAACCAGGGTAGGACTTACACAGTGAATGGTCGGACTCTGAGGAGAGAGGTAGAACAAAGGGCAAGGAATACAGGTCCATAAAACATTGAAAGTGGCGTCACAGGTATATTAGGTCGTAGAGAAAGCTTTTAGCACATTGCCTTCATAAGTCACATGCAAGAAATGGGATGTTATGTTGAAGTTGTATAAAACATTGATGAGGCCTAATTTGGAGTATTGTGTGCAGTTTTGGTCACCTACCTACAGGAAAGATGTAAGTAAGGTTGGAAGAGTACAGAGAAAATTTACAAGGATGTTGCTGGGTCTGGAGGACCTGAGGTATAAGGAAAGATTGAGTAAGTTAGGACTTTATTCCTTGGGACTTTGAAGATTGTGAGATTTGATAGAGGTATACAAAGTTATGAGGAGCAGCTTTTTCCACTGAGGTTGGGTGGGACTACAACCAGAGGTCATGGGTTAAAGGTGAAGGGTGAAAAGTTTAAAGGGAACATGAAGGGAAACTTCTTCACTCAGAGGGCCGTGAGGGTGTGGAAAGAGCTACCAACACAAGTGGTGCATGCAAGCTTGATTACAGCGTTTAAGTGAAGTTTGGATAGGTACGTGGATGGCAGGAGTATGGAGGGCTATGGTCCTGTTGCAGAACGATGGGAGTAGGCAGTCCAAATGGTTGAGCACAGACTAAATGGGCTGAATGGCCTGTTTCTGTGCTGTGTTACATTTATTCATATATATAATAGACAATAGACAATAGGTGCAGGAGTAGGCCATTCAGCCCTTCGAGCCAGCACTGCCATTCACTGTGATCATGGCTGATCATCCACTATCAGTATGCAGTTCCTGCCTTATCCCCATAACCTTTGATTCCACTAACTTTAAGAGCTCTATCCATCTCTTTTTTGAAAGCATCCAGAGACTTGGCCTCCACAGCCTTCTGGGGCAGAGCATTCCATATATCCACCACTCTCTGGGTGAAAAAGTTTTCCCTCAACTTCGTTCTAAATGGCCTACCCCTAATTCTTAAACTGTGGTCTCTGGTTCTGGACTCACCCATCAGCGGGAACATGCTTCCTGCCTGCAGCATGTCCAATCCCTTAATAATCTTATATGTTTCAATAAGATCCCCTCTCAGCCTTCTAAATTCCAGAGTATACAAGCCCAGTCGCTCCAATCTTTCAACATATGACAGTCCCACTATCCCGAGAATTAACCTTGTGAACCTACGCTACACTCCCTCAATAGCAACATTGTCCTTCCTCAAATTTGGAGACCAAAACTGCACACAGTGCTCCAGGTGTGGTCTCACCAGGGCCCTGTACAGCTGCAGAAGGACCTCTTTGCTCTTATACTCAATTCCCCTTGTTATAAAGGCCAGCATGCCATTAGCTTTTTTCACTGCCTACTGTACTTGCATGCTTGCTTTCAGTGACTGATGTACAAGAACACCTAGATCTCATTCATTGTGCTTCCCCTTTTCCTAACTTGACTCCATTTAGATAATAATCTGCCTTCCCGTTCTTACCACCAAAGTGGATAACCTCACAATTATCCACATTAAACTGCATCTGCCCACTCACCCAGCCTGTCCAAGTCACCCTGCATTCTCATAACATCCTCCTCACATTTCACACTGCCTCCCAGCTTTGTGTCATCGGCAAATTTGCTAATGTTACTTTTAATTCCCTCATCTAAATCATTAATACATATTGTAAACAGCTGTGGTCCCAGCACTGAACCCTGCGGTACCCCACTGGTCACCGCCTGCCATTCCCGAAAGGGACCCGTTAATCGCTACTCTTTGTTTTCTGTCAGCCAGCCAATTTTCAATCCATGTCAGTACTCTGCCCCCAATACCATGTGCCCTAATTTTGCCCACTAATCTCCTATGTGGGACTTTATCAAAGGCTTTCTGAAAGTCCAGGTACACTACATCCACTGGCTCTTCCTTGTCCATTTTCATAGTTACATCCTCAAAAAATTCCAGATTAGTCAAGCACGATTTCCCCTTCGTAAATCCATGCTGACTCGGACCAATCCTGTTACTACTATCCAGATGTGTCATAATTTCATCTTTTATAATTGACTCCGGCATCTTTCCCACCACTGACGTCAGGCTAACCGGTCTATAATTCCCTGTTTTCTCTCTTCCTCCCTTCTTGAAGAGAGGAACAACATTAGCCACCCTCCAATCCACAGGAACTGATCCTGAATCTATAGAACATTGGAAAATGATTACCAATGCGTCCACGATTTCTAAAGCCACCTCCTTAAATATATATACTTCTTCTCATGGGTGATGAGTATGCGTACTTTTCCCTCAATCTCAGCTCCTCTACCAGAGGCCTGGGAGCTTGAGGATTCAGCGTAATATCCTTCCTGTTCCCAGTAGTGCGCTGTTCTGGACTGAGATCTCAGATGTTGTTCCCAGGATTTGTTGGAGCCACCCACCCAGTCCAGGTGTCTCAGCCAAGTGCTCCTATCACCACTGGCTGACTCTGGCTTTAACCTTCCACATCCTCTCCATCTGCTCTTTCAAACCCTGATATTTCTCCAGCTTCTCATATTCTTTCCTCCTAACGTTGCTGTCATTCGGGATTGCAACATCTATTGCTATTGCTTTCTTCTGTTCCTTGTCCAGTATTACTATGTCTGGTTGGTTGGCCAGTTCCTGCTTCTCAGTCTGTATTTGGAAGTCCCTCAGGATCTTAGCTCTGTCATTCTCTACTCCCTTCTCGGGTGTTTCCCATTTGGACTGGGGAGTGTCTGATCCATACTCACCACAGATGTTCCTGTACACAGTTCCTGCAACTTGGTTATGCCATTCAGGGTATGCTGTCCCTGCCTGCATCTTGCACCCTGTTACTATGTGCTGGATGGTTTCAGTGGATTCCTTACACAGTCTGCATCTTGGGTCTTGTCTGGTGTGATAGACTCTGCTTCTATTGCCCTTGTGCTCAGCGCCTGTTCTTGTGCAGCCATGAGCAGTGCCTCTGTGCTGTCGCCCAGACCTGCCATTTCCAGCCATTGGTAGGACTTTCTAAAGTCAGCCACCTCTAATGATACCTGGTGATGGTACATCTCCTGCAGTGGCTTGTCTTGCCATGGCCTCTGGTCCTCTGGTTCTGCTTCACCCACTTCCATTTCCATATCCCCTGCCTGCAGCTGCCTGAGATATTCTCCTAGCAGGTCATCCTGACATACTCATGGATGTTTCGCATTTCTTCCAGGACTGTGGCCTTGACGCTTCCCAGAACCTGTCCTCCTCTATCCCAGCGGGTGTACAGTCACTCGATGTTGAACTTTGGATGAATATAGTAGTTTCCAGGTCTTGATATCAGTGGATGGCATGCAAAAGCAAGCCCTTCACAGTACCTGAGCACATGTGGCAATAACAAACCAATTTAACAATTTACAATGCAAACTCTTCCAGCTGATGTTGAAGCGTGGCTTCAGTTCAACATTACAGGTAAACAGGGAAGAGGCTTCCATTGCAAAGTGTCAAGTGTATATCTGAAGTGGAGCTTGCCAGCTTCCTGAGTAGTTTGAAAGTTCCAAGGAGAAGGCAGGAGAATGAGGTTTGGAGGAATAATAAATCAGTCACGATGGAATGCTGGTGCAGGCTCAGTAGGACAAATGGTCGAATTCTGCTCCTATGTCTTATATTCTTTCACACGCAGTCACCTCAAAACCAAGCTGACAAGTCTTTTCAGCTGCACCACACTGCCGCCCTTCATGAGTTGTCATTTAGGTTCGGATGGAAAGGTATGGCACAGGAGCAGGCTCTTCAGCTGATGATGTTTATACTGACCGTGACTCTGGTACAAACTAACTCACCTGCTTGCACATGGTCTGTATCCCTCCATTCCCTGCTCGTCCAAATGCCTCTTAAATTTCCGTCAGAATCAGGTTTATTGGCATTGACATGGGTCGTGAAATTTGTTGTTTCGGGGCAACGGTACAGTGTAATACATGAAAAAGTTACTCCAAGTTATAATAAGAAATCTATTAAAATAGTGCAAAAAGAGAACAAAATACTGAGGCAGTGTTCATGGGTTCATAAACCGTTCAGAAATCTAATGGCAGAGGGGAAAAGCATTGAGAATCCATCTCTGGGCTCCTGTACTTCGTCCTTGATGGTAGTAATGAATAATTTTGCCATCTACTTTCACCACTTTCCCTGGCAGTGTATTCCAGGCACATACCAGTCACCATGTAGGAAACTTGCAGTGCGTGTCTCCTTTAAACATGCCCCCACTCACCTTGAAGTTCTGCTCTCCAGTATTTTACATCTCCACCCTGGGAAAAGATTCACGTCTGTCTCTCATTATTTCACATACTGATGCAGATTGCCTCTTGACCCCCGACATTCCAGAGAAAATGATCCACGTTTGTCCAACCTCTCCTTAACTCGAATGCAGGCAACATCCTGGTGTCCTTCCAAAAAGTCCCCACATGCTTCCTGTAACAGGACAACTGGAACTGCACACATTACTGGAAATGTGAGCTAACTAAAGTTGTGCTTCAGGTCCAGGTACACATTCGCATGACAGTGCTGGTCAAACTCTTCTTGGTCAAGGTCCTTGGTCGACACTTCGGACTGAGACCCATCCTGAAGGTGGATCACGGCCCAAATCACTGGCTCTTTATTCATCTCTGTAAATGAGGTCTGATTTGCTGAGTTCCTCCAGCATTTTGTGTGTGTTGTCTTGGCGATACTTGCAACATTATAGAACAGGTTCACAGCTTCGTTGAGGAACAAATATTTTTAGTTTGGATGCTTTTTTGAATTGCTCAAACCAGCTTGTCTTGTTTTGAATACATCAGGACTTTTAGAAAATTCATAACCCACTTTGTGTTCTTTCAAGTCTTACCACAATGATCTTGCTTTTTCCCGGAAAGTTCCCAAAGTCAGGGGTACATTCTATTGATTCTGATCACCTAACCACAAATTTAGCCCTTTTCCCATTCTCTGCATCTACATTCAGTGGCCACTTCATTAGGTACACCTGCACACCCACTTGTTAATGCAAGTACCTAATCAGCCAATCGTGTAGCAGCAATGGTGAATAAAAGCATGCAGATATGATCAAAAAGTTCAGTTGCCACATGACCTATGTGAATGGGGAAGAAATGTGATCTAAGCAAACTTTGACTGTGGAATAATTTGTTGGTGCCAGATGGGGTGGTTTGAGTATCTCAGAAACTGCTGATCTCCTGTGATTTTCACACACAACAGTCTCTAAAGATTAGATTAGGTTAGATTCAACTTTATTGTCATTGTGCCGAGTACAGATAAAAAGTCAGTGAAATGCAGTTAGCAACTAACCAGAAATGCAAAGAATAGTGTTATTTACAAAATAGCTGCGAACAAAAGTAAGTGCTACAGCACACAAATATGAAAGTGTTGAGACAGTACAATATGGATGCAATACTGCTTAGCGCTGTGATGTGAGGTTCAGCAGGGTCACAGCCTCAGGGAAGAAGCTCTTCCTGAGCCTGCTGGTGCGGGAGCAGAGGCTCCTGTAGCGCCTACCGGTTGGGAGGAGAGTAAAAAGTCCATGGTTAGGGTGAGATGCATCCCTGATAATGCTTTTCGCCCTGCACAGGCAGCGTTTATGGTAGATGTTCTCAATGGTGGGCAATTGGGTGCTGATAATCCGCTGGGCAGTTTTTACCACACACTGGAGTGCTTTGTGATTCAATACGGGACAATTGCCATACCAATAGACAATAGACAATAGGTGCAGGAGCAGGCCATTCGGCCCTTCGAGCCAGCACCGCCATTCACTGTGATCATGGCTGATCATCCACAATCAGTATCCAGTTCCTGTCTTATCCCCATAACCTTTGATTCCACTATCTTTAAGAGCTCTATCTATCTCTTTCTTGAAAGCATCCAGAGACTTGGCCTCCACAGCCTTCTGGGGCAGAGCATTCCATATATCCACCGCTCTCTGGGTGAAAAAGTTTTTCCTCAACTCCATTCTAAATGGCATACCCCTTATTCTTAAACTGTGGCCTCTGGTTCTGGACTCACCCATCAGGGGGAACATGCTTCCTGCCTGCAGCGTGTCCAATCCCTTAATAATCTTATATGTTTCAATAAGATCCCTTCTCAGCCTTCTAAATTCCAGAATATACAAGCCCAGTCGCTCCAATCTTTTGACATATGACAGTCCTGCCATCCCGGGAATTAACCTTGTGAACCTACGCTGCCCTCCCTCAATAGCAAGAATGTCCTTCCTCAAATTTGGAGACCAAAACTGCACACAGTTC
The DNA here is from genome assembly GCF_030028105.1 of Mobula birostris. Lineage (NCBI taxonomy): Eukaryota > Metazoa > Chordata > Chondrichthyes > Myliobatiformes > Myliobatidae > Mobula > Mobula birostris. Next base: position 102,607,109 of record NC_092377.1, read on the forward strand.
TCCAGGTGTGGTCTCACCAGGGCCCTGTGCAGCTGCAGAAGGACCTCTTTGCTATTATACTCAATTCCCCTTGTTATGAAGGCCAGTATGCCATTAGCTTTCTTCACTGCCTGCTGTACTTGCATGCTTGCTTTCAGTGACTGATGTACAAGAACACTTAGATCTCATTCATTGTGCTTCCCCTTTTCCTAACTTGACTCCATTTAGATAATAATCTGCCTTCCCGTTCTTACCACCAAAGTGGATAACCTCACACTTATCCACATTAAACTGCATCTGCCATGCATCTGCCCACTCACCCAGCCTGTCCAAGTCACCCTGCATTCTCATAACATCCTCCGCACATTTCACACTGCTACCCAGCTTTGTGTCATTGGCAAATTTGCTAATGTTATTTTTAATTACCACACTGAGATGCAGTTGGTGAGTATGCTCTCAATGGTACAGCGGTAAAAGTCCGTCAGAATCCTGGGACAGAAGTGAGCTTTCTTGATGCACCACAGGAAATAAAGGTGCTGTTTCGTCTTTTTGATCAGGATGGAGGAGTTCAGGGACCAGGTGAGATCCTCGGAAATGTGGACACCAAGGAATTTGAAGCTTGATACATGCTCCACTACAGCTCCGTTGATGTAGATGGGTCTTGAGTGTGGCTCCTAGCATGCCTGAAGTCCACAATGATCTCCTTGGTCTTCTATGTGTTAAGGGCCAGGTTGTTGTCGGCACACCACGCAGCCAGGTGCTGGACCTCATCCCTGTAGGCAGTCTCGTCATCCCCTCTGATCAGGCCAACCACTGTGGTATCATCTGCGAACTTGATTATGGAGTTAGCGCCATGTATAGGAACGCAGTCATAGGTGAAAAGGGAGTACAGAGTATGGTGTGAAAAACAAAAAAAAATCCAGTGACCGGCAGTTCTGTGGGCAAAAATGCCTTGTTAATGAGAGAGGTCAGAGGAGAATGGTCAGACTGGTTCAAGCTGACAGGAAGGTGACAGTAACTCAAATAACCATGCGTTACAACAGTGGTGTGCAGAAGAGCATCTCTGAACTCACAACACACCAAAGCGTTAAGTGGATGGGATATGGCAGCAAAAGACCACACACATACACTCAGTGGCCACTTTATTAGCACAGGAAGTACCTATTAAAGAGTCCACTGAGTGTTTATCTCTCTGCCTTACAAAGCATGGAATGAGCTCCCACACATCATGAGTGGGGCATTGATGTATATTGCCCATATTGCTAAGGGTTGTCTGTTGTATCTGTACTGTAGTATTTAGTGGGTGGTCAATGTCCAGCAAACATTCATTTATTTTACTTCCATTAATTACATCCAGCATTGTACGGATGCTTACAGCCTACACTGATCTGCAGAGGTCGTGCAATTCTCAGAATTGCTGTGATATTTTGAAAGATAATTTCATCGCCGGATGCTCGACCATGGTTTTTGGTTGGGCACCGGACGCTCAGAGAGATTCGGCGGGGAGCGGACACCTGGCGCTCGGCCATGGTTGAGTGATCGGCAACTTGGGCCGGCTCCTGCACCGGACTTAGTCTGATGAGGAGGATGTGAGGACACCCAGCATGACTGAAAAAAACAAGGCCTGACAAAGGGCGGATGAGCTCCTTGTGAGCCAACGGCCATCTTCCGTGGAAGAGATTAAAGCCTCACCACGTATCTACGAATCGTATGGTATGCACCTAGTTAGAAGAGACATGACAAACTTGGGCGCTGTACCGTGTGCCTGGACCTTCCTGGGGCCTCCGCCTAAGGAAGGGCCGAGCTCGAAGAAGCGGCCGCGGCTGGAGGCCGACAGGGCCTCGGGCTCGAGTTCGGCAGGGCGGCAGCAGGCGGTGCCAAGGCGACCAGCGAGAACAAACTGGAGGAGAGGTACTTGGTACTGTCACAAGATCGAAGAAGATGGAGATGCATAGCTGCCAACCCCGAATTCGGGACGGCACCCACTGACTGACTGGCTGACATAGGATGAAGGGCTTGTTGTAAATTGGATGAACAAGTGCACATTTATAAATCAAAGAATGAAATTGTCATAATTTTCTTCAAAAGAAAATCTTTCCTGACAAATCCGTTGGAATTCCTTGAAGAAATAACAAGCAGTTTAGAAAAAGGAGAGTTGGTGGATATTGTGTACCTGGATTTTCAGGTCTTTGACAAGGTGCCTTCTCGTATGGATAAAGCAGTGGCTGATTGGCAGGAGGCAAAGAGGGGGAATAAAGGGAGCCTTTTCTGGTTGGCTGCCGGTGACAAGCAGTGTCCCACCGTGTGGTCAACAAGTGGTGTTGGAACCAATTCTTTTTATGTTATTTGTCAATGATTTGGATGATGGGATTTGATGGCTTTCTTGCAAAATTTGCAGAAGATATGAAGATAGGTGGAGGGGCATGTAGTGTTGAGGAAGTAGAGAGGCTACAAAGTGACTTAAGACAGATTAGCAGAACGGGTAAAGAAATGGCAGATGGAATCCAGTGTCAGGGAGTGCATGGCCATGCACTTCGGTAGAAAAAATGAAAGTGTTGACTATTTTCTAAACAGAGAGAAAATACAAAAATCTGAGGTGCAAAGTGACTTGGGAGTCCTTGTGCAGGATTCCCTAAAGGTTAATTTGCTGGTGGAGTTTGTGGTGAGGAAGGCAAATGCAATGTTAGCATTCATTTCAAGAGGACTAGAATATAAAAGCAAGGATGTAATGTTGATACTCACTTGATGAGGCCTCACTTGGAGTATTGTGAGCAAGTCTGAGCCCCTTATCTTCGAAAGGATGTGCTGAAACTGGAAAGAGTTCAAAGGAGGTTCATGAAAATGATTCCAGTATTAAATGGCTTGTCATGTGAAGAGCATTTGATGGCTTTGGGCCTGTATTCACTAGAATTTAGAAGAATAATGGGTAACCTCATTGAAACCTATCAAATGGTGAAAGGCCTCGATAGGGTGGATGTGGAGAGGATGTTTCCTGTGGTGGGAGAATCTAAGACCAGAGGACACAGCCTCAGAATAGAGGAACATCCTTTTAGAAAGGAAATGAGGAGGAATTTCTTAAGCCAGAGAGTGTTGAATCTGTGGTGTTCTTTGCCACAGGCGGCTGTGAAGGCCAGGTCTTTATAATAAAGTTAAGGCAGAGGCTGATAGATTCTTGACTGGTCAGAGGATGAAGGGATAAGGGGAGAAGACAGGAGAATGGGGCTGAGAGGGAAAAGTTGATCAACTATGATGAAATGGCAGAGCAGACTCAATGAGACAAATAGCCTAATTCTGCCCAATATCTTATGGTCTTAAGATCTTAATTAGGGTGGGAATACAGATTCAGATTCAGATTCACTTAGTTATCACGTATGTCAAAATATCATTTGCATTTACAGCCAACACAACAGCAGGATATGCTGGGGACAGTCTGCAAGTATTGTCACACAATCCAGCTCAACGTAGCATATCACCATGTTCAGCAGATGCTGGGAGCCATTCAATGTTGACAACATCCACCAAGAGACCCAGCAGTTGTGGTAATGTACACTGGCTTGCACCTGACCTAAGTCAATGCAGGCATGCAAGAGAAGGAAGGGCTATCAAAGAGTTTTTGATCCATCAAGACTGGTTCACATCTCATGGTGCTTGTGGGAGTGATCAGATTGATCCTTTCCTGCTCCTAACAACTGTGTTGATATTAGAAACTGCAGCCACGGATGCTGCCAATGTGCCCAATTTCTAAATAGAACAAGACAGCAAGGATAAATATACAGAAAGGTGCTGGAAAACGACCAGCAATAAAGTGAAGGATTTCCCCCCAACCCTGATTAGGGACTGTTTGTCCCACTCCCATCAGGGAGTAGATTGAAATGCCGGCACAACATGTAGCTGAAGTGCCTGTACTGTGTCGTAGTGAGTTATGTTCTTTGCTCGTTACAGTGGAATATTGTAAATCAGATGTTGGTGTATCAAGGTCCACTTGCATTGTGATTTGAGTGCCCGGCTGGAATTTGAAGAGAGGGGATTCTGTTAACTATTACTTCCTTTTGCAATTTTTCAGTCCCACTCCGGTTTAGTACTGAATCCCTAATAGTGACTCTGTTGGCGGCACTAGATGGAGCAAGTCATTTTTAGCTGGGCTCCGGACTTTTTTCAATTTTTCTATCACCCTTCTATTATATATATTAAAGTGTCCTTAATACCTTTGTATGTTTGAATTTTGAACTTTAATCGATGGAAATGCCTTGACAAAGAAAGGCATTAGCCGAAGGCAAAGAAACTGAAAATGGAAACGGGAAGAAGGAAGGTACTTTCAAACAATCTAAACAGCCTCGACTTTCTTTGCAAACTATCTCGAATTTATTGGATGAAAAACTCGACAAGAGATTCGCTACATTGGAAGCAATGTTGAAGGAGAATCAGAGTAAATTGATAGCACTTGGAAAAGAGAGCGAAAAACAGCAACGGCAAATTTCAGGGCTTACTGAAGCTGGGAAACAGAGGGATTCCAGAAAGAACTCTTTGGAAAAGAAATTAAATGTGACTACTTGTATGTTGGAGCAGTATAAGGCCAAGATTATTGACTTGGAGAGTCGTAGTTGCAGGCAGAATTTGCGAATAATAGGACTCAGTGAAGACGTTGAATCCCAAATAGTTTAAGCCTTAGAAAAGCCTTAGTCACACGTTACATCTCAAATAGATTGCAGGTTGACTGTGCAAAGAAATCAAACCCAAACCAGGAGGATTAAGTAGATTGAGATGAGGCTGGGTGCATGACAGTGAAGATATAAGTTCTGGCAATGAGATGCTTCAATCGGTGCTCCTTTCTTACAACCCTTATCAGTAGCTCACGCATGGAACTTACCAGCTCACATTAGTCTCCTCTGCTGTTGGATCCTGATGCTTCTGCACTTCAAAGGTTCTTCAGAAGTCATGATGGAGGCAGAAAACGTGTTGCTTACGGCCATTTTATTTAGTGTTACAAGATGAAAAATAAACCAGAGCGAGCTCCGAGAACAAAGTGAAGATGAAGGAAACAGCAGTTGTGGTCGTCTCATACTCAGACTGGGGATAACAATTAACATGTAAAATATCCAGACTCAAGTAGTGTGACACCTGCTACAGAAAAATAGGAAATTTCTCAAAAAATACAGGAGCAACTTTACTGTAATTACCAGGAAATTTATTGAACATTTATATGCATATAGGTGATTATATAAAAATACAAGCATAGGAAAGTTAAACTACAAGAAAAATAACAACTCTCAGTATTATTTATCTATCTGTTTATTTATTAGTTGGTTTGTTTGTTTATTTATTAGCACAATTTGTCTCCTTTTGCATATTGGTTGTTTGACGGTCTATGTATAGTTTTTCACAACTGCATTCTATCTCTTTAATTTCCTATAAATCCCTGCAAGAAAATGAATCTCAGAGTTATATATGGTGACATATACATTACGTACTTTGATAACAAATTTACTTTGAACTTTGACTACATCCTAAACCTACGTTCCTCACAGCAGGACCAGAAGTATGTGTACTATGTAATATCTCTGTCCTGGTAATAATACCACTATTTGGAACCATTTTCAAAGTTCAAAGTACACTTATTATCAAAGTATCAGAGTACACTAATTATCAAAGAGATTCTGACCTCTTGCAGGCAGCCACAAAACTAAGAGACACGAGAAAACACCCGCACAAAAAAGACCATCAAACACCCAACTTGTGGAGAAAAAGAATAACTTGTGCAAGCAATTAAAAAGTAAACAAATAACCGCACAGAGTCCCCGAAAGTGAGGCCGCAGTCCCGGAGCAAGTTCTGCGCTGAAGCGAGTAAAGCCTCTCAGAGCAGTGAGCTGAACACTGGTTCATCCTTCGAGCTGCGTATGTAATATTTCAGTTACATTTGTGTGATTGGCTGCTAAGTATCTTAAACAAGAGAAAATCTGCAGATGCTGGAAATCCAAGCAACAGGTTCAAAATGTTGGAGAAAGCCAGCAGGCCAGGTAGCATCTATGGAAAAGAGTAGAGTCGACATTTTGGGTCGAGACACCTCAGCAGGACCGGACGGTCAGCATTCTTGTTCATTTAAATAATTAATTATGGGCTATATGTGTAAATATGTGAATTGCATACGTCATCATGCTACCACATGATACTAGTGCGACTCGCTTAAAGTAAGCTCAAAGTTAGACCTGCTTTCATGGACTCATGTGTCTTCCTTTGAATTAGTTTAATGTTTTGAAGTTACTAAACATAACACTTGGCCCTTGGTGTGCAATCATTGGAACAGTTTTAGCTGGAATCTCATTTAGCTGCATGTCCTGTTTCTCAGCAGAGCCGAAACTCACTTTGTCTCAAGTGGCCTTCCCTCCACCAAAGGCTTTCTAGACTTACTGGCCTCAATCCAGCTTTCCCGCCAAAACCAAAATCCCACAGATGCTGCCAATATGAAGTTAAAACCTGGCAAGCTGAAGGTGGTCACTAAGCTAGTTTCCAGCATAAGCTTCAGATTTCCACAGTGTTTTCCTTCTAACTTTCCATATAATGCTTTACTTTATCCTGTATAACTCCTCCTCTGGCCTAGTGCTTGTTCCTTCATCTTGCAGCATCTCCCACCACGATCAATCAATGCCAACTCAGATGGAGATAGGTCATATCATCCGGATCCCTAACTCACATCTCCCCAAACACATCCTTTACTCCCAGTTGAAGGAAGGTGGGCAAAGGAAACACGTCAAAGATAACATCAAAATCAGCCTGAAGAAATTCAACATCACTTCTAAAAACTGGGGAGACTTTGCACTCAATAGATGCACTGGGAGGAAATCTGTTCAAGAGGGAGCTGCGCTACATGAGAGCGGCCTCCCCTGTGAAAGGAGTAGAACAACAAAAAGACCCAGCCAGCACTTACTCGCCCACGCTGCACCAGAATATGTGGATCCCGGATCAGCCTGTACACACACCTAAGGACCCACCAATCGACAACCCCTTAGGAGAACATTGTACTCAACTTGAGTGATCACACTACTACTCATATTCCCATCATCCTTTATGCACATGACTCTCCTTTTCCTTCCATCCAATCACAAGGCTTCCCTCACTTCTCTTTATACAGATGCCAACAACCAGTCTTTTTATGTCCCACAGCATACAGCTACTCTAACACTTCCACAGCTAGAAATCGAGAGGACTAGACTATTAAAGCAACAAGCTGAGGCTTTATAAGGCATTGGTCAGATGCATTTGGAGTATTGTGAGCAGTTTTGGGCCCCATATCTAAGAAGAATACGCTGGCTTTGGAGAGGATCCAGAGGAGGTTTACAAGAATAATCCCTGAATGAAAGGGTTAGCATCCTGCACTCCCTGGGCCTCAAAAAATAGGCGGTGAGGGGAGGGGAGGATCTCATTGAAACCTATTGAATATTGAAAGGCTGAGACAGAGTGGATGTGGAGAAGATGTTTTCTGTGGTGAGTGAGTCTAGGGCCAGAGGACGCAGCCTCAGAATATAAGAATGTCTCTTTAGAACAGAGTTGAGGAGGAATTTCTTCAGCCAGGTGTTGGTGAATCTGTAGACTTCATTGCCACAGGAGGTTGTGGTCAAGGGGTATATTTGACGGTTTCTTGATTAGTAAGGGGGGGTCAAAGGTTATGGAAGAAGACAGGAGAATGGGGTTGAAAGGGACAACAAAGCAGCCATGATGGAATGGCAGAACAAACTCAATGGGCCAAATGGCCTAATTCTGCTCCTATGCCTTATGGCCTTGTGGTGTAATGGTAGTACGGTGTCTCCCCCTGAAAGTTACTAATTTCAGACCCCGCGTCACAAATCTCTCTTCCACACAAACTTGACAGGGTACTGAGTCAACAACAGCTGCTATGTAGGCAAATGTGCTTGCTTACCCTCTGATGAAGGTACACGGCATAATGTTAGCAGACAATCCAGCAATTCCTTGCAAGACTTGGAAGGGAAACAGGAACCCCAGACCCCAATTTAGAAACAACAGCGTTGAGTGTGAAAGATCTCCCCATCCCCCCGAATTACCATCGAGCATCTGTTCAGTTGAACCTATTCAAAAAAAAGCACAACTTAAGAAACAGCTACCGTTGTTTGAGAGGCAACACGGAAATGGGCCATTCATCCCATCAGGTTTGCACTGGTATGCTTCCTGCCACATGGAAGCAGCTAGTCTCCATCCATTTTCCTGGGCCCCCCATTTACTGTAAGAGTCTTTTTTTGTCAGACTTGGTGGTTGTCCATCATGTTGAATGATGACAGAAAGCCTGTGTGGGAAAATCCATGGCTCTGGGGAAGTTCCACTCTCTCGACCTCGGAAGTCCGGGTCCAGTGGTGCGAGTGGTCATCACAACTGGAGTCATCCTTGGTTGCAGTGGGCGACCATGACTTCTGCTGTGCCTTGTCATGCCCTTCGCCCTCCACAAAGCCTTGCAGAACTGCCTTCTTGACCGTTGATCTCTTCTGCTCAGTACGCCAGAGCGGATTTCACATGTACCTATCTCACATGGGTATGAGGCCCGCCAGCTACCCTCACCTGGTTTAGCCCACCTGTCGAAACGGTGTATCGGGATGTGGCTGCTGTCGAACGCAAACCGCTACTTGGGGCCACAGTTGAGAGCTGAGTGATGGGGACCAAAGGGGAGTGAGGTGTCCCAGTATGGACAGCACTGGCCCATTAATCAGAGGTGCTACCCTGCCCTGGACATCCCATATACCCCCTGTCAGACTTATTCTGAACTAAAACACACCTGCAGCCCAAACTATGGTGGGAAAAGGTGATACCGGCTAACATTTCCTCCTGATTTTTAAGCAAGTAGTTCCATTTTAAAGTGGTATGCAGGTTCCAGTGGACAGGATGATAATAAACTGTTGTCACAGTGTGTGCTGACAGGCAACTGAACTCAGGAGCAGAGGAACGCCAGATTCCCATGTAGGAACAGAAACAAGAGTTTATTCATAGGCATTCTGAAACATCGATGACTTGACCAAACAACATCACACCAGATTCCATAAGACCATAAGATATAGGAGCAGAAGTAGGCCATTCAGTCCATTGAGTCTGCTCCGCCATTCAATCCTGGGCTGATCTAATTCTCCCAGTCATCCCCACTCCCCTGCCTTCACCCCATACCCTTTGATGCCCTGGCTAATCAAGAACCTATCTCTCTCTGCCTTAAATACACCCAATGACTTGCCCTCCACAGCCGCTCGTAGCAACAAATTCCGCAGATCTACTGCCCTTCGACTAAGGTAATTGCTCCGCATCTTATTTCTAAAAGGACGTCCTTCAATCCTGAAGTTGTGCCCTCTTGTCCTAGAATCCCATACCATGGGAAATAACTTTGCCAAATCTAATCTGTTCAGGCCTTTTAACATTCAGAATATTTCTATGAGATACCCCTCATTCTCCTGAACTTCAGGGAATACAGCCCTAGAGCTGCCAGGCATTCCTCATACAGTAACTCTTTCATTCCTGGAATCATTCTCGTTAATCTTCTCTGAACTCTCTCCAAGCTCTCTGATTCCTCAACATTACCCGCTCCTCCACCTATCTTTGTATCATCGGCAAATTTATACTTATACTTTATTGTCGCCGAACAATTGATACTAGAACGTACAATCATCACAGCGATATTTGATCCTGCGCTTCCCACTCCCTGGATTACAAATATTAAATATTAAAAATAGTTAAAATTAGTAAATATTAAAAATTTAAATTATAAATCATAAATAGAAAATATAAAAATGGGAAGTAAAGTAGTGCAAAAAAACCGAGAGGCAGATCTGGATATTTGGACCCAGATCCGGGTCAGGATCCGTTCAGCAGTCTTATCATAGTGGAAAGAAGCTGTTCCCAAATCTGGCTGTATGAGCCTTCAAGCTCCTGAGCCTTCTCCCGGAGGGAAGAGGGACGAAGAGTGTGTTGGCTGGATGGGTCGTGCCCTTGATTATCCTGGCAGCACTGCTCCGACAGCATGCAGTGTAAAGTGAGTCCACGGACGGAAGATTAGTTTGTGTGATGTGCTGCGCCGTGTTCACGATCTTCTGCAGCTTCTTTCGGTCTTGGACGGGACAACTTCCATACCAGGTTGTGATGCACCCTAGAAGAATGCTTTCTACAGTGCATCTATAAAAATTAGTGAGGGTTTTAGGGGACAGGCCAAATTTCTTTAGTTTTCTCAGGAAGTAAAGGCGCTGGTGGGCCTTCTTGGTAGTGAACTCTGCTTGGTTGGACCAGGTCACGTCATTAGTGATATTGACCCCGAAGAACTTAATGCTTTTGACCTGTTCCACTTGCGCACCACCGATGTAAATTGGGTCGTGCGGTCCGCTACTCCTTCTGAAGCCAACAACCAATTCCTTTGTCTTGCTGACGTTGAGGGATAAGTTATTGTCACAAATTTACTTAGCTACAAATCCATTAATACCGTAGTCCAAGTCATTGACATACATCGTAAAAAGCAGCCGTCCCAACACTGACCCCTGTGGAACTCCACTGGTAACCGGCAGCCAGCCAGCCTCGTCCATTTCTGACACCTCCCTCCCCTTTCTAGATCTTTCTGTCTCTATCTCTGGAGACAGCTTATCCACTGATGTCTACTATGAGCCTACTGACTCTCACAGCTATCTGGACTATTCCTCTTTTCACCCTGTCTCTTGCAAAAAGGCCATCCCCTTCTTGCAATTCCTCCGTCTCTGCCGCACCTGCTCCCAGGATGGCTTTTCATTCCAGGACGAAGGAAGTGTCCTCTTTTTTTAAAGAAAGGGGCTTCCCTTCCTCCACCATCAACTCTGCTCTCAAACGCATCTCCCCTATTTCATGCACATCTGCTCTCACTCCATCCTCCCGCCACTCACTAGGAATAGGGTTCCCGTTGTCTTCACCTACCACCCCACCAGCCTCCGGGTCCAACATATTATTCTCCGTAACTTCTGCCACCTCCGACGGAATCCCACAACTAAGCACATCTTTCCCTCCGCCCCTCTCTCTGCATTCCGCAGGGATCGCTCCCCACGCAACTCCCTTGTTCATTCGTCCCCCCCATCCCTCCCCACTGATCTCCCTCCTGGCACTTATCCTTGTAAACGGAACAAGTGCTACACATGCCCTTACACTTCCTCCCTTACCACCATTCAGGGCCCCAAACAGTCCTTCCAGGTGAGGCAACACTTCACCTGTGAGTCGGCTGGGGTGATATATACTGCATCCGGTGCTCCCGATGTGGCCTTCTATATATTGGCGAGACCCGACGCAACTGGGAGATTGTTTTGCTGAACACCTACGCTCTGTCTGCCAGAGAAAGCAGGATCTCCCAGTGGCCACACATTTTAATTCCACATCCCATTCCCATTCTGATATGTCTGTCCACAGCCTCCTCTACTGTAAAGATGAAGCCACACTCAGGTTGGAGGAACACACCTTATATTCCGTCTGGGTAGCCTCCAACCTGATGGCATGAATATTGACTTCTCAAACTTCCGCTAATGCCCTACCTCCCCCTCGTATCCCATCTGTTATTTATTTATTTATATACACACTTTCTTTTTCTCTCTCTCCTTTTTCTCCCTCTGTCCCTCTCACTATACCCCTTGCCCATCCTCTGGTTTTTTCTCCCCCTCCTCCTTTTCTTTCTCCCAGGGCCTCTCATATCCCCTTTGCCAATCACCTGTCCAGCTCTTGGCTCCATCCCTCCCCCTCCTGTCTTCTCCTATCATTTTGGATCTCCCCCTCCCCCTCCCACTTTCAAATCTCTTACTAACTCTTCCTTCAGTTAGTCCTGACGAAGGGTCTCGGCCTGAAACATTGACTGTACCTCTTCCTAGAGATGCTGCCTGGCCTGCTTCGTTCACCAGCAACTTTTATGTGTGTTGCTTGAAATTCCAGCGTCTGCAGATTTCCTCGTGTTCGTGCCAGCCAGAATAGGATCTCTTTATTCCCACTCTGTTTTCTGCCGACTAACCAATGCTCCACCCATGCTAGTAACTCCCCTGTAATTCCATGGGCTCTTGTTAAGCAGCCTCATGTGCGACATCTTGTCTTCTTTTTCAATATTTTTATTGATTTCTTACATAAAAGAATACAGAGTCCAGGAAGATATTTATTATATATCAATTACAATATATTTAAATCACACTTATAGTCTCATTACGGCATCTTGTCAAAGGCCTTCTGAAAATCCAAGTACATCATGTCTACTGCATCTCCTTTGTCGACCCTGCTTGTAATTTCCTCAAACAATTGCAGTAGGTTTGTCAGGCAGGATTTTCCTTTCAGGAAACCATGTTGGCTTTGGCCCATCTTGTCATGTGCCTCCAGGTACTACATAACCTCATCTCTAACAATCAATTCCAACAACTTCCCAACCACTGATATCAGGCTAACAGGTCTATAGTTTCCTTTCTGCTGCCTCGTACCTTTCTTAAATAGCGAGTAACATTTGCAATTTTCCAGTCATCCGGTACAATATCAGAATCTATCGATTCTTGAAAGATCATCGTTAATGCCTCTGCAATCTCTTCAGCTACTTCCTTCAGAACCCGAGGATGCATTCCATCAGGTCCAGGAGATTTATCCACTCACAGACCATTAAGTTTCCTGAGCACCTTCTCAGTTGTGATTTTCACTGCGCATACTTCACTTCCCTGACACTCTTGAATGTTCGGTATACTGCAGACATCTTCCACTGTGAAGACTGATGCAAAATAGGCATTCAGTTCCTCTGTCATCTCTGCGTCTCTCATTACAATATCTCCAGCATCATTTTGTATTGGTCCTATATCTACCCTCGACTCTCCTTTACCCTTTATATACTTAAAAAGGCTCTTAGTATCTTCTTTGATATTAGTCACCAGCTTCCTTTCATAATTCATCTTTTCCTTCCTAATGACCTTCTTAGTTTCCTTCTGCAAGTCTTTAAAAGCTTCCCAATCCTCTATCTTCCCACTGGCTCTGGTTTCCTTGTATGCCCTCTCTTTTGCTTTTACTTTGATTCTGACTTCACTTGTCAGCCACGGTAGTGTCCTTCTTCCCTTTGAAAATTTCGTATTATTTGGAATATATCTGTCTTGCACTTCCCTCTTTTTTCACAGAAACTCCAGCCATTGCTGCTCTGCTGTCCTTCCTGCAAGTGTCCCTTTCCAGTCAACTTCGGCCAGTTCCCCTCTCATGCTATTGTAATTTCCTTTATTCCACTGAAATGCCAACACATTGGATTTTATTTTTTCCCTCTCAAATTTCAATGTGAACTCAATCATATTGTGATCACTGTTCCCTAAGGGTTCCTTAACCTTCAGCTCTCTTATCACCTCCAGATCATTGCACAACATCCAACCCAGCACAACCGATCCCTTAGTGGGCTCAACAACAAGCTGTTCTAAAAAGCCATTTCTTAGACATTCCCCAAATTCTCTCTCTTGAGGTCCAGTACTCGCCTGCTTTTCCCAATCCACTTTCATGTTAAAATCCCGAATGACTATCATGACATTGCCTTTCTAACATGCCTTTTCTATCTCCTGCTGTAATTTACAATCCACATCCCGGCTGCTGTTTGGAGGCCTGTATACAACTGCCATTAGGGTCCTTTTTACCCTTGCCATTTCTTAACTCAACCCATAGAGACTGTATGCCTTCCAATCCTATGTCATCTCTTTCCAATGATTTAATATTATTTCTTATACACAGAGCTACAACACCCCCTCTGCCTACTAACCTATCTTTCTGATGCACCGTATATCCTTGAACGTTCAGCTCCCAATGGCAGCTTCTGTTGCGAAGAGCGGGTGAACCGAAATGCAGGACACTGACACAGAGGTAGAGTACCCTGAAGAGTGTTTATTAATGGTTGCAGGGAAGGTAGGGGAGTGAGGATTAGGCCGAGGAAAGCCGAGGAGTGAGCGAGGCTTGACCGGGGATCGAAGCCGGGTCGCTGTGGTGAGAGCGCGGCATTTAACCACTAAGCCAGCGGAGAGTGTAGGTGGGCGGCGGGACGAGCCAGAGCAGGGATGCAGATCAGGGTGTGAGCGTGGCTGGAGGAGAACGGCAGGCAGGAGGATGAACGGGAAGGCAGGGGGCATGCGATGCTCCTGTTAACCCGGAGTTAACACAGGCAAACAACAGCGTGGAAACAAAACCTAGAATACGCAATTCTAAGCGGCCTAGCACGTGAATTACCACACAGGCTGAAGCAACGATCTGGCGATGAGTGGATGGAAAGTTGGGGTATTTATGCTGCAGGTTAGGTGAGACTCAGGTGCGCCGCAATCAGGAAGCCCGGGAGAACCAAAGCAACACCACGCCAGGACTGTGACAGCTTTCCTTCAGCCAAGTTTCAGAAGTGGCCACAATGTCATATTTGCCAATCTGTAGCTGAATTTTAAGATCGTCCATTTTATTCCTTATGCTGCGTGCATTCAAATATAACACATTCAGTGCAGTATTTGTTGCTTTCTGTTTTAACCGCACCACACCTCTATTGCCCTGTAACTCATCCCACTGGCTGTGATTATGCCTCATCTCCTGCCTGTCCTTTCTATCATCTCTCTTGCACGCTGTCTTTGATTTATTTCTGTTTTCCCCTTCCTCAGCCCTTTCACTCTGTTTCCCACCCCCCTGCCAAGTTAGTTTAAATCCTCCCTAACAGCTGTATTAAACCTGCCTGCTAAGATAATGGACCCTTTTGGGTTCAGGTGTAACCGGTTCTTTTTGTACAGGTCATTCTTCCCCCAGAAGAGGCCCCAATGATCCAGGAACCTGAAGCCCTGCCCCTTACACCAGTCTCTCAGCCACACATTAATATGCCTGATCATGTTATTCTCATGCTCGTTAGCATGTGGCACAGGCAGCAATCCTGAGATTACTACCCTAGGGGTCTTGCTTTTCAGCTTCCTACACAACTCCATGAATTCTCTCTTCAGGATCTCCTCCCTTTTTATACCTATGTCATTGGTACCAACTTGTAGCAAGACAACTGGCTGTTCACCCTCTCCCTTCAGAATACTCCACACCCAATCCAAGGCATCCCATACCCTGGCACCTGGGAGGCAACACATCATGTGGGTATCTCTATCAGGCTGACAGAACCTCCTGTCTGTTCCCCTCACTATGGAATCCCCTCTGACTACCACATTCCTCATTTTCCTCTTTCCCTTCTGCACCACGGAACCAGGCTCAGTGCCAGAGGCCC
Source organism: Mobula birostris (assembly GCF_030028105.1). Lineage (NCBI taxonomy): Eukaryota > Metazoa > Chordata > Chondrichthyes > Myliobatiformes > Myliobatidae > Mobula > Mobula birostris. The sequence goes on from NC_092377.1 coordinate 102,622,299, forward strand.
AATCACCGTGATCATCCTCTCTCAGGTCATCCCCTCAATCGCATCCAAAATGAGATAATGATTACGGAGCGGTATAGCCACAGGGGTGCTCTTGACCATCTGAGCTCTTTTCCTCGCTTCCCTGGCCATCACCCACTTATCTAACTCCTGCAGCCTCGGGGTGACTAACTCCCTGTAGCTCTTCTCTACCTCCTGTTCACTTTCCCAAATGAGGTGTAGGTCATGGAGTGACAGCTCCAGATCCCTAACACAGTCTCTCAGAAGCTGCATCTTGGTGCACCTGGCGCAGATGTGGACATCTGGGAGACTGGAAGATTCCCAGGAATCCCACATCCGACACCCAGAGCAAAATACTAACCCTACTGACATGTTCTGTATTCCTCAAAAAAATGCGAAGTAAAACCAAAAACGGAGTCCACCTACCCATTTACCTCGCCAAAGCCTGAATGAGCCAAAGCCTGTCGCTTCTACTTTCGCCACTGGCCCACTCCCAACAATGGCTGCTCCGCTTATCCCTTCTGTACTTTTATTTAGTTCATCGAGCTCTGTTGCCGCCGCTAATATTCCCATGTAGAAACAGAAACAAGAGTTTATTCATAGGCATCCCAACAAAGCATTGATGGCTTGACCGAGCAACATCATGATACAAATCAATCTTGAAACACACAAGGACCCCTCGATAAACACTAACCGGGAGTCCGCTTTAAATAACCACAGTACACGGAAAACCCGTGCCAGTCAAAATAAACCTGACATGGATAAGCAGAAAGCACAAGGGCTTAATGACTCGAGATAAGATAACAATGAACAAATACATGTGCACAGATGGTCCGCAGGGCTGATGGCAGATGTAGGCTTAACTAGTTCCATCGTGGGCATAGACGTCTCTTCCATCGAGGACATCTTCGAGAAGTGATGCCTCAAAAAGGTGGCATCCAACACTAACAACCCCCATCACCCAGGACATACCCTCTGCTCATTACTACCAACAGGGAGGAGGTACAGGAGCCTGAAGACATACACTCAACATTTTGGGAACTCCTTCTTCCCCTCCACCGTCAGCTTACTGAATGATCTGTGTACCCATGAACACGACCACAATATTCATTATTTTTGCCTCTTTATTTGGTAATTCATAGTAATTTTATGGCTTTGTGCAGTATTGTTGCAAAAAACAATAGATTTCAAGTCAATAAGACAGTGATGATAAATCTAATCCTGATTCCTCGCTTTATGATTAGCTGCCTCTTACATAGACCAACTCGGAGAGTTGTGACTGAGTTACAGTCCAGAGCAACTTGTTGGAGTCACTCTGCTTGTCTGAATCTGAAGTATTCGCTAACAAAGTGATGGCAAAAATGGGAAGCAACTGTTCTTATCCTTCCTTTTTCTCTGCCGAATCTTCCTGGGGAAATGTTCCACCAGTATCAGCCATCCTTTGGGATCTTGTCCAGCTGAGCGTCCTTTGTTTCCAGGTTTAGTGACGAATCAGGCTCTGGGAGCCATCACAGCTGAGCAGGGTGACTGGCCAAGGACCAAAGGGAAGAATTCAGTTTAAAATCACCCTCTTGTAACTGACCCAACTAGTGATTCTGTGTTTCTGCAGTGGGACATGTCAGTGTGAAAAATTGTCTTGGATTGATCCATTGTAACAAAGACTACAATTTGGGAACATAATACCATAAGACATAGCAACACACATCAAAGTTGCTGGTGAATGCAGCAGGCCAGGCAGCATCTCTAGGAAGAGGTACAATCGACGTTTGGGGCCGAGACTCTTCGTCAGGACTAACTGAAGGAAGAACTAGTAAGAGATTGCGTTCACCAGCAACTTCAATATGGGTTGCTTGAATTTCCAGCACCTGCAGAATTCCTCGTGTTTGCGACCATAAGACATAGGACAAAATTAAGCCATTTGGCCCATTCAGTCTGTTCTGCCAATCCATCATGGCTGATTCATCATTCCTCTCAACCCCATTCTCCTGCCTTCTCCCCATAAACTTTGATGCCCTGACTAACCAAGAAACTATCAACTTCTGCTTGGAATATACACAATGACTTGACCCACACAGCTGCCTGTGGCAATGAATTCCACAGATTCACCATCCTCTGGTTATAAGAACATAGAATACTCCAGCACAGTACTGGCCTTTTTAACCTATACCTATGCCAACCTTTTAACCGATACCAAGGTCCTTTCTGCATTGACAGACATTTTCCTATCATCCATGTGCCTGTGTATGAGATTTTTAAATGACTCTAATGTATTGGCCTTTACCATCACCCCTGGCAGAGCATTTCACGCACCCACCACTTACCTCTGATGTTCCCCACATCCACTAAACATTCCTCCAATCACCTTAAAATTAAGCCTCCTGGTACTAATCCTGGGAAAAGGCACTGGTTCTCCACTCCATCTATGCCTCTTATCAGCACATACACTGTCATGTCAGAAACGTACAAGAAAGTAACATACTTAGGAGCAAGAGAAAGACATTGACCCATCCTGTACTGTCCCTGTACCTGCTGAATCTCTGCATTTCCAAAAATCTATCATTCTTTCCTTCGAACAATCTCAGCGACTGACCCTCCATGCTCCTTAGGGAGAAACAATTCAATAGATTCATTGAAGGTTACATGTACATCGAATCATCAAAACATTGTACCTAAGGAGGGAGGGGAAGATGGCGGCACGATGCAGCGCGCGGCCGTTCCGAATGATATCGATTTTGTGTAACTAGGGGGCCATGCACAATCCAGATGTGATGGAGACAGCCAAGGAAGCACAGAGGAACACCTGGAGTAACTTCTGAAATCAAAGTTGCTGGTGAATGCAGCAGGCCAGGCAGCATCTCTAGGAAGAGGTATAGTCGACGTTTCGGGCCGAGACCCTTCGTCAGGACTAACTGAAGGAAGAGCTAGTAAGAGATTTGGAAGTGGGAGGGGGAGGGGGAGATCCAAAATGATAGGAGAAGACAGGAGGGGGAGGGATGGAGCCAAGAGCTGGACAGGTGATAGGCAAAAGGGATATGAGAGGATCATGGGACAGGAGGCCCAGGGAGAAGGAAAAGGGGGAGGGGGGGAAATTTTGTCCTCATAATCTAATCTAATCTAATCAATACTTTTGACGTTCCCACATTGACTCTACATGTTCTACAGAACTGGACTTCCACATTAACCCACACTTGCCTGGATTAAATCCATCTGCTTCCAGTCCTCCCAACTTTCCAGTTGATCTCTGTCTCATTGTATACTCACACCTTCTTCACTGTTTACAACAACTGATTTTCAAGTCCTTTTCAAGTCCAGCCACAAATTCTCAATTGGATTGAGGTCTGGACCCTGACTTAGCCACTCCAGAACATTAACTTTGCTGTATTTATGCCATTCTTGTGTAGCTTTGGCTTTATGCTTGGAGTCATAGTCTTGCTGGAAAACAAATCTTCTCCCAAGTCGCAGTTCTCTTGCAGACTGCATCAGGTTTTCCTCCAGAATTTCCCTGTATTTTGCTGCATTCATTTTACCCTCTACCTTCACAAGCCTTCCAGTGCCTGCTTCAGTTAGGCATCCTCATAGCATGATGCAGCCATCGCCATGCTTCACTGTGGGGATGGTGTGTTTCTGATGATGTGCGATGTTTGGCTTATGCCAAGCATAACTTTTAGTCTGATGGCCAAGAAGCTCAATTGTGGTTTCATCAGACCATAGAACCTTCTTCCAGCTGACTTCAGAGTCTCCCATATGCCTTCTGGCAAACTGTAGCTGAGATTTCATGTGAGTTTTTTTTTCAACAGTGACTTTCTCTTTGCCACTCTCCCATAAAGCTGCGACTGGTGAAGCACCTGGGCGACAGTTGTTGTGGGCACAGTCTCTCCCATCTCAGCTACTGAAGCTTGTAACTCCTCCAGAGTTGCCAGAGGTCTCTTGGTGGCCTCCCTCACTAGTCCCCTTCTTGCACAGTCACTCAGTTCTTGAGGACAACCTGCTCTAGGCAGATTTACAGCTGTGTCGTAATCTTTCCATTTCTTGATAATTGACTCAACTGTACTCCAAGGGATATTCAGTGACTTGGAAATTTTCTTCTCTCCATCTGACTTGTGCTTTTCAATAACTTTCATGGAGTTGCTTGGAGTGTTCTTGTGTCTTCATGGTGTAGTTTTTGCACGGATACTGACTCTCCAGCAGTTGGGCCTTCTGGATACAGGTGTATAATTGAAACACCTGACTGCACACAGGTTTGTCTATAGCTAGGACACTTTAACTAATTATGTGCTTCTAAGACTTATTGGCTGCACCGGCAAAGATCTGGTGTCCCGTATTAAGGAGGTGAATACTTCTGCAATCAGTTATTTTATGTTTTATGTTTGTAATTAATTTAGGTCACTTTGTAGAGATCTGTTTTCACTTTGACATGAAAGAGTCTTTTTCTCTTGATCAGAGTAAAAAAAAACAAATTAAATCCACTGTGATTCAATGTTGTAAAACAATAAGACATTAAAGTTTCCGGGGGGGGGGGGTGAATACTTTTTATAGGCACTGTATATTGAGTGTATATTGCACTTGTGAGATTATGAGTGAAAGTGATTGTGATTTTGTGTGTGAGTGAGGATAAATAATCAACCAATACCACTGAAGTTCGGGCGTTGCTGGGAAGGACTGCTCATGCTGCCTGCCCCAGTTGTTCTTCAACTGAGAGGCTGGTTGGCGCAGTTCCGGTCATTCGTGGGGTCAGAGACCACAGACCAGACTGCATAAGGGTGGGTCCTTCCCAGTCAAAGATCAAAAAAGTTAGTGAATCGCACAACGGTACCAGCGATCCCGGTTCAATTCCTGCCGCTGTCTGTAAGGACTTTGTACGTCCTCCCCATGACCATGTGGGTTTCCTCCAGCTCCTCCAACTTCCTCCCACAATCCAATTGTAAATTGTCCCACGATGAGGCCAGGGTTACATCGGCAGTGGCTGGGCAGTGTGGCTCGAAGGGCCGGAAGGGCTTATTCCACTCTACATCTCAATAAATAAACAAACAAACAAATAGATCTAATTAATTAATTAATTAACAAGAAGACAAACAAACAGCTAGATAAATAAGTAAATGAATGAATGAATGAATGCATACAGACATGCATGCTTAGAAACATAGAAAAACCTACAGCACAATACAGGCTCGTCGGCCCTCAATGCCGTGCTGAACATGTACTTACTTTAGAAATTACCTGGGGTTACCCATAGCCCTCTATTTTTCTGAGCTCCAAGACCCTATTGTATCCGCCTCCACCACCGTCGCCGGTAGTCCATTCCACATGTTCACCACTTTCTGCGTAAAAAACTTACCCCTGACATCTCCTCCGTACCTTCTTCCAAGCACCTTAAAACTGTGCCCTCTTGTGTTAGCCATTTCAGCCCTGGGAAGAAGCCTCTGACTATCCACACAAACAATGCCTCTCATCATCTTACACACCTCTATCAGGTCACCTCTCATCCTCCGTCACTCCAAGGAGAAAAGGCCGAGTTCATTCAACCTATTCCCATAAGGCATGCTCCCCAATCCAGGCAACATCCTTGTAAATCTCCTCTGCACCCTTTCTATAGTTTCCACATCCTTCCTGTAGTGAGGTGACCAGAACTGAGCACAGTAGTCCAAGTGGGGTCTGACCAGGGTCTTACATAGCTGTAACATTACCTCTCAGCTCTTAAACTCAATCATACAGCTGATGAAGGCCAATGCACCGAATGCCTTCTTAACCACAAAGTCACCCTGTGCAGCAGCTTTGAGCGTCCTATGGACTCGGACCCCAAGATCCCTCTGATCCTCCACACTGCCAAGAGTCTTACCATTAATACTATATTCTGCCATCATATTTGACCTACCAAAATGAACCACCTCACACTTATCTGGGTTGAACTCCATCTGCCACTTCTCAGCCCAATTTTGCATCCTATCCATGTCCCGCTGTAACCTCTGACAGCCCTCCACACTATCCACAACACCTGATGGTTTGAGATGTGTCTATTTCAATGCAAGAAGCATCATGAACAAAGTGGATGAGCTTAGAGCGTGGATCAGTACTTGGAGCTATGATGTTGTGGCCATTACAGAGACTTAGATGGCTCAGGGGCAGGAATGGTTACTTCGAGTGCCAGGCTTTAAATGTTTCAGAAAGGACAGGGAGGGAGGCAAAAGAGGTGGGGGACTCCATAAAGCAGTCTCCTTTTAAACTCTCCGTGCAGGTCTAACTCACTGAAGTCCACGTGCCTGCGCAGTCGCTTCTCAATACGTACATATGTAAATCCATAAATAAAAGTATAAATAATGAGATTATGAGTAGTAGAGTCCTTAAAAGTGAGTCCGCAGATTCAGGAATCAGTTCAGTAACCAGAGTGGGTTTTTGCAATAACCGACGATCATCCATGGTGAAGACGAGATTTTAATCTCCAGGTTTATTGAAGTAACTGAATTCCAATCCCCCAGTCATTGTGATAGGGGTTATATTTGGCCCTTGAAAGGTTTGTGAAGGCCTCTGGATTGTAATCCAATGTCAAGTCTTGGCAGACATGAAAGATGCCAGTCCCTTGCTCCGTGAGCATCCTTCCTCCTTGTATCCAGGCTGTTGAGTTGTGGCGACGCGACCAATCACATCGTTCCTCTCATTCCTCCTGTGATCAGCTGACATTGCAAGGCGAGATATTTGCGTGTGAGTTACTGTTACATGTGCTAAACTGGGGACCAGTAAATCTGTGGATGACACCAAGTCTGGAAACAGAGTGGACAGTGAAAAAGGCTATCAGAGGTTGCAGCAGCTGGAAAAATGGGCTGAAAAATGGCAGATGGAATTTAATACAGACGTGTGAGGTGCTTTTGAAGGACAAAGCAGGGTAGGACTTACACAGTGGGCGATGGGTCACTGAGGAGTGCAGTAGAACAGAAGGATCCGGGAATACAGATTCCTAATTATTTGAAACTGGTATTGTGGACCGGTAAGGTCAAAGAGAGCTTTTGGCACATTGGCCTTCATAAATCAAAGGTATTGAGTAAGGAGTTGGGATGTTCTGTTGACATTGTAACAAGGGCTGTAAGATGTACAGGAAACAAGATTGAAAGACTACAGAGAAAATTTACAAATACCGCCAGGACTTGCGGACCCGAGTTATAGGGAAAGGACGAATAAGTTGGAATTTTATTCCCCGGACTGCAGGACAATGAGAGGAGATTTGACAGAGATACACAACATTATGAGGGCTATAGATCAGGTAAATGCAAGCAGGCTTTTTCCACGGAGTTAAGAAGGCCTACAACTAGAGGTCATGGGTTAAGGGTGGAAGGTGAAATGTTCAAGGGGAACACGAGGGAGGGGCAGCCTCTTCACTCAAAGGGTGGTGAAGTGTGGACAAGCTGCCCGTGGAAGTGGTGGATGCAGGTTCAACTTTAGCAGTTAAGAGAAATTTGGATCAGTACTGTACATGGATGAAGAGGGGTGGAGGCCTGTGGCCCAGGTGCGGGCCAATGGGACGAGGCAGGATGTTAGCTTGGCACAGACTAAATAGGCTGAAAGGACTCCTTCTGCGCTGTAGTGCTCTATGACTCTATGACTCGACATTCACAGATGCAAATTAAACATCAGTTGCCAGACACTTAAACTAACACATAATTACATCAAAGGGCACTGCACATCTGACAGTACGTACATACAAAATGGGCCGAAACACTGGGTAATTTGGATAGAGATGAGTTCCCTATTTGATGTACTAAAATTACAACAATCCCACAGATGAAGGAGGTTGTTGTTGCTGTGGTTACAATTTTCCATATAAATCTCGAAAGAATGACAATACTGAATGACGGGTTTCCTGTAAACAAATGGAAAACATTGCAACTGTAATTATGATAGGACTAAGCTGTTGGCAATCATCAGTTTGTGAATCAAAAACATTTCTCATGTTTGGTTGCTTCACCACTTTCCTCAATGTCCTTTATCCCATCGCTCGTACTTATGGTTATCGAGGCCTTTACTCCTTTCCTGTGGCTAATCTGTCCTCAATTCTCTTCCCTCAGGCAATTTCAACACACCAAACATCTCAAATCACTAAAGCTTTGTTGCCCTCCCCTTCCCCACCCAACTCAACAACGCCAGTTCCCCATTCCCCTCCTTCAAATCCACACAGGGTTTCATCCCCTGGTCGACCCACCCTCCCGGTATACAGGCAGAGTGGTGGGGATTGAGGGATGGGAGTGGTGGGGAGGAGGGCAGGCAGTGTGGGGAGGGTAGTTGGGAGTGGTGGGGAGGAGGGATGGGAGTGTGGGGAGGAAGAATGGGAGTGGTGGGGAGGGGCGGGCGTGGTAGGGAGGAGGGATGGGAGTGAGTAGGAGGGATGGGAGTGGAGAGGAGGAGGGATGGGAGTGGCGGGGAGGGTAGTTGGGAGTGGTGGGGAGGGTAGTTGGGAGTGGTGAGGAGGAGGGATGGGAGTGGTGGGGTGGAGGGCAGGCAGTGTGAGGAGGGTAGTTGGGAGTGGTGGGGAGGAGGGATGGGAGTGGTGATGAGGAGGGATGGGAGTAGAGAGGAGGAGGGATGGGAGTGGACAGGAAGAGGGATGGGAGTGGTGGTGAGGAGGGATGGGAATGGTGGGGAGGGTAGTGAGTGGTGAGGAGGAGGGATTGGAATGGTGAGGAGGAGGGATGGGAGTGGTGAGGAGGAGGGATGGGAGTGGTGGTGAGGAGAGATGGGAGTCATGGGTAGGAGGGATGGGAGTAGTGAGGAGGAGGGATGGGAATGGTGTGGAGGAGGGATGGGAGTGTGCGGAGGAGGGATGGGAGTGGAGAGGAGGAAGAATGGGAGTGGTGGGGAGGGTAGGGTGTGATGGGGAGGAGGTATGGGAGCGAGCAGGAGGGTTGGAAGTGGTGAGGAGGAGGGATGGGAGTGGTGGGGAGGAAGGATGGGAGTGGAGAGGAGGAGGGATGGGAGTGGTGGGGAGGTGGGATGGGAATTTAGGGAGGTGGGATGGGAGTGGTGAGGAGGATACATGGGAGTGGTGGGGAGGGTAGATGGGAGTGGTGGGAGGAGGGATGGAAGTGATGAGGAGGAGGAATGGGAGTGGTGGGGAGGAAGGATGGGAGTGGTGGGCAGGGTAGATGAGAGTGGGGAGGAGGAGGGATGGGAATTGTGAGGAGGAGGGATGGGAATGGTGAGGAGGAGGGACGGGAGTGGTGAGGAGGAGGGATGGGAGTGGTCGGCAGGGTAGATGGGAGTAGTGAGGAGGAGGGATGGGAATGGTGAGGAGAAGGGATGGGAATGGTGAGGAGGAGGGATGGGAGTGGTGTGGAGGAGGGATGGGAGTGTGCAGAGGAGGGATGGGAGTGGAGAGGAGGAAGAATGGGAGTGGTGGGGAGGAGGTATGGGAGTGAGGAGGAGGGTTGGGAGTGGTGAGGAGGAGGGATGGGAGTGGTGGGGAGGAAGGATGGGAGTGGAGGGGAGGAGGGATGGGAGTGGTGGGGAGGAGGGATGGGAATTTGGGGAGGTGGGATGGGAGTGTGCGGAGGAGGGATGGGAGTGTGGGGTGGAAGAATGGGAGTGGTGGGGAGGAGGTATGGGAGTGAGGAGGAGGGATAGGAGTGGAGAGGAGGAGGGATGGGAGTGGTGGGGAGGAGGGATGGGAATGTGGGGAGGTGGGATGGGAGTGGTGAGGAGGATAGATGTTAGTTGTGAGGAGGAGGGATGGGAGTGGTGAGGAGGGAGTTGGGAGTGGTGGGGTGGAGAGATGGGATTGGTGTGGAGCGGGATGGGAACAGTGAGGAGGAGGGATGGGAGTGGTGAGGAGGATGGATGGGAGTGGTGAGGAGGATAGATGTTAGTTGTGAGGAGGAAGGATGGGAGTGGTGAGGAGGAGGGATGGGAGTAGTGAGGAGGAGGGATGGGAGTGGTGAGGATGAGGGATGTGAGTGGTGGTGAGGGTAGGGAGTGGTTGGGAGGGCGGTGGGAGTGGTGGGGAGGTGAGATGTGAGTGGAGAGGAGGAGGGATGGGAGTGGTGTGGAGGAGGATGGGAGTGGTGAGGCGAGGGGATGGGAGTGGTGGGATTGAGGGATGGAAGTGATGAGGAGGACGGATGGGACTGTTGGGGAGGAGGGATGGGAGTGGTGAGGAGGAGGGATGGGAGTGCTAAGGAGGAGGATTGGAATGGTGATGAGGAAGGATGTGAGTGGTGAGGAGGAGGGATGTGAGTGATGGGGAGGAGGGATGGGAGTGGTGTGGAGGAGGGATGGGAGTGGTGTGGAGGGATGTGAGTGATGGGGAGGAGGGATAGGAGTGCTGTGGAGGAGGGATGGGAGTGGTGGGGAGGAGGGATGTGAGTGGAGAGGAGGAGGATGGGAGTGGTGTGGAGGGGTAGGGAGTGGTGTGGAGGAGGGATGGGAGTGGTGTGGAGAGTAGGGAGTGGTGTGGAGGAGGATGGGAGTGGTGTGGAGGAGGATGGGAGTGGTGAGGCGAGGGGATGGGAGTGGTGGGATTGAGGGATGGAAGTGATGAGGAGGACGGATGGGACTGTTGGGGAGGAGGGATGGGAGTGGTGAGGAGGAGGGATGGGAGTGCTAAGGAGGAGGGATTGGAATGGTGATGAGGAAGGATGTGAGTGGTGAGGAGGAGGGATGTGAGTGATGGGGAGGAGGGATGGGAGTGGTGTGGAGGAGGGATGGGAGTGGTGTGGAGGGATGTGAGTGATGGGGAGGAGGGATAGGAGTGCTGTGGAGGAGGGATGGGAGTGGTGGGGAGGAGGGATGTGAGTGGTGAGGAGGAGGGATGGGAGTGGTGTGGAGGGTAGGGGAGTGGTGTGGAGGAGGGATGGGAGTGGTGTGGAGAGTAGGGAGTGGGTGTGGAGGAGGGATGGAGTGGTGTGGAGGGTAGGGAGTGGTGTGGAGGAGGGATGGGAGTGGTGTGGAGTGTAGGGAGTGGTGTGGAGGAGGGATGGGAGTGGTGTGGAGGGTAGCGAGTGGTGTGGAGGGGGATGTAAGTGGTGTGGAGGGATGGGGTGTGGTGTGGAGGAGGGATGGGAGTGGTGGGGAGGGAGATGGGAGTGGTGATGAGGAGGGATGGGAGTGGTGTGGAGGGTAGGGAGTGGTGTGGAGGAGGGATGGGAGTGGTGGGGAGGAGGGATGGGAGTGGTGTGGAGGAGGGATGGGAGTGGTGATGAGGAGGGATGGGAGTGGTGAGGAAGGGATGGGGTGGTGGGGGAGGAGGGATGGGAGTGGTGGGGAGGAGGGATGGGAGTGGTGGGGAGGGAGATGGGAGTGGTGGGGAGGAGGGATGGGTGTGGTGGGGAGGGGAGATGGGAGTGGTGGGGAGGAGGGATGGGAGTGGTGGGGAGGGAGATGGAGTGGTGGGGAGGAGGGATGGGAGTGGTGGGGAGGAGGGATGGGAGTGGTGGGGGAGGGAGATGGGAGTGGTGGGGAGGAGGGATGGGAGTGGTGGGGAGGGTGATGGGAGTGGTGGGGAGGAGGGATGGGAGTGGTGGGGAGGAGGGATGGGAGTGGTGGGGAGGGAGATGGGAGTGGTGGGGAGGAGGGATGGGTGTGGTGTGGAGGAGGGATGGGAGGTGGTGGGGTGGGGGATGGGGTGGGTGTGGGAGGGATGGGAGTGGTGAGGTTGTGGGATGGGGTGGTGGGGGGTGGGTGGTGGGAGGTGGTGGGGTGGTGGGTGGGAGTGGGGTGGAGGGGTGGTGGGGTGGGTGGGTGGGGAGGGGTGGGTGGTGGGGGATGGGGTGTGGGTGGGGGGTGTGGGTTGTGGGTGGGGAGGGGGATGGGTGTGGTGGGGTGGGGGATGGGTGGTGTGGGGAGGGTGGGGTGTTGGTGGGAGGTGGGTTGGGGTGGTGGGAGGAGTGGGAGTGGTGGGTGGTGGGGTGGGTGGGGGGTGGTGGGTGGTGGGGGTGGGTTGGGTGTGGGGGGTGGTGGGGTGGGTGGGGGGTGGTGGTGGGGGTGGTGGGGGTGGTTGTGGGATGGGGTGGGTGGTGTGGAGGTGGGTGGGAGTGGTGGTGGAGGGATGGGAGTGGTGGGGTGGTGGATGGGAGTGGTGGGGAGGGGGTGGGAGTGGTGGTGAGGTGGGATGGGTGTGGTGTGGTGGTGGGTGGTGGGTGTGGGGTGTGGTGGGTGGGGGGGGTGTGGTGGGTGGGGGGGTGGTGGGTGGTGGGGGTGTGGTGGGTGGTGGGGGGGTGGTGGTGGTGGGGGTGGGTGGGTGTGGGTGGGGTGGGGGGGGGTGGTGGTGGGGTGGTGGGGGTGGGTTGGGTGGGGGGGGGTTGGGAGTGGTGGGGTGGGTGGGTGTGGTGGGGTGGGTGGTGGGGTGGGGTGGGGGGTGGGTGGTGGGTGGGGTGGTGGGGTGGGGGTGGGTGTGGGGTGGGGGATGGTGGGTGGGGTGGGGTGGGGGTGGGGAGTTGGGTGGGGGGGGGGAGGTGGTTGGTGGGTGGGGGGTGGTGTGGGGGTGGGGTGGGTGTGGGTGGGTGGGTGGGTGTGGTGGGGAGGTGGGATGTGGTGTGGGGGGTGGTGTGGGTGGGGGATGGGAGTGGTGGGGGGTGGGTGGGTGGAGTGGTGGGGAGGTGGTGGGTGGGGTGGGTGGTGGTGGGGTGGGGTGGTGGGGTGTGGGTGGGGTGGTGGTGGGGGAGGTTGGAGTGGTGGGGGGTGGGGATGGGAGTGTGGGTGGGGGGGGTGGGGTGGGGTGGGGGGGAGTGGTGGGGAGGGGATGGGGTGTGGTGGGGGAGGGTGGGGAGTGGTGGGGGAGGGGGTGGGTGTGGGTGGTGGGATGGGAGGGGTGGTGGGGTGGGGGGTGGGTTGTGGAGGGGGTTGGGGTGGTGTGGAGGGGAGGGGTGGTGGGTGGGGGGAGTGGGTGGGTGGTGGTGGGGGTGGGGTGGGAGGGTGGTGTGGGGTGTGGGTGGGTGGGTGGGTGGGGGGTGGTGGTGGAGTGGGTGGGAGGTGGGTGGGGTGGTGGGGTGGAGGGATGGGGTGGTGTGGGGTGGTGGGGGGTGGTGGTGGTGGGGAGTGGTGCGGAGGGGATGGGAGTGGTGTGGAGGGGGTGGGAGTGGGGTGGTTGGGTGGTGTGGGGTTGGGTGTGGGTGGGGTGGGTGTTGGTGTGGGGTGGTGGGTGGGGATGGGTGTGGTGGGGGAGGTGGGTGTGGGGTGGGGGGTGTGGAGGTGTGGAGTGGTGTGGGGGGTGGGGTGGGTGGTGGGGTTGGTGTGGTGGGAGGGATGGGAGTGGTGGTTGGTGGGTGGGGGATGGGGAGTGGTGTGGGGTGGGGGGGGTGGGGAGTGGGTGTTGTGGAGGGATGGGAGTGGTGGGGAGGGGATGGGAGTGGTGTGGTGGTGGGAGTGGATGTGGTTGGGGGGGGAGGAGTGGGTGGGAGGTGGTGTGGTGGAGGGGTGGGTTGGTGTGGTGGGGGAGGGGGGTGGGTGTGGTTGTGGAGGTGGTGGTGGGAGTTGGGTGTGGAGGATGGGGGGTGGTGGTGGGGGGGGGTGGGTGTGGGGTGGTGTGGAGGGGTGGGTGGTGGGTGGAGGGTTGGGTGTGGTGGGGAGGGGGGGTGGTGGGGTGGGGAGGTGGGTGTGGGAGGGGGTGGGTGTGGGAGGTGGGTGTGGAGTGGTGGGAGTGGGTGGTGGGGGAGTGGTGTGGGTTGGTGGGGTGGGGTGGGTGGGTGGTGGGGTGGGTGTGGTGTGGGTGGGTTGGGTGGTGGTGGTGTGGGTGGGGGTGGGATGGGTGTGGTGGGGTTGGGTGGGGTGGTGGGGAGTGGTGTGGTGGGGGGAGTGGTGTGGAGGGTGGGTGTGGGGGGGTGGGAGGTGGTGGGGTGGGTGTGGGGTGGAGTGGTGGTGGGTGGGTTGGGAGTGGTGTGGTGGGGGGGGGGTGGGTGGTGGGGTGGAGGGTGGGATGGGTTGTGGTGGGGAGGGGGGTGGGGTGTGTGGTGTGGGGTGGGGTGGTGGGGTGGGGGTGGTGTGGGGGGAGGGGGTGGGTGTGGTGTGGTGGGGAGGGGTGGTGGGGTGGGGTGGGAGTGGGTGGAGGGGATGGGTGGTGGTGGGGTGGGAGTGGTGTGGATGGGATTGGTGTGGGTGGTGGGATGGGAGTGGTGGGTGGGGGAGTGGTGGGGAGGAGGGATGGGTGTGGGTGGGGAGTGGGTGGGAGTGGTGTGGTGTGGGGTGGGTGTGGGTTGTGGTGGGGTGGGAGTGGTGGGGAGGGTGGGTGTGTGGGGAGGGAGGGTGGGTGTGGTGGGGTGGGAGGGTTGGGAGTGGTGTGGAGTGGGGATGGGAGTGGTGTGTGGAGGGATGGGTGTGGTGTGGGGGTGGGGTGGTGGGGGGTGGTGGGTGTGGTGGTGGTGGGAGTGGGAGTGATGTGGGGGATGGGAGGGTGGGGAGGTTGTGGGGTTGGGAGGATGTGAGTGGTGTGGGAGGGGTTGGGGGGTTGAGGTGGGGAGGTTGGTGGGGGATGGTGGTGTGGGGAGGGATGGGGTGGTGGGAGGGAGATGGGTGTGGTGGGAGGGATGGGAGTGGGTGTGGTGAGGGGGATGGGTGTGGTGGGGAGGGGGATGGGAGTGGTGGGGAGTGGTGTGGGAGGGATGGAGTGGTGGGGAGAGGGATGGGAGTGGTGGGAGGAGGGATGGGTGTGGGTGGTGGGAGGGAGGGATGTGAGTGTTGGTGGAGGGAGGGAGTGGTGGGAGTGGGTGGGTGTGTGGAGGAGGGATGGGAGTGGGGTGGAGGAGGGAGGGTGGGGAGTGGTGGGAGGAGATGGGAGTGGTGGAGGGATGGGTGTGGGAGGGGGATGGAGTGTGGGGAGGGGGGATGGTGTGGTGGGGGAGTGGTGGGGAGGGATGGGAGTGGTGGGAGGAGGATGGGAGTGGTGGGAGGGAGATGGGAGTGGTGGGAGGGATGGGAGTGGTGTGGAGGAGGGATGGGAGTGGTGGGGAGGGGGATGGGAGTGGTGGGGGAGGGGGATGGGTGGTGTGGAGGAGGGATGGAGTGGTGAGGAGGAGGGATGGGAGTGGTGTGGAGGAGGATGGGAGTGGTGGGGAGGAGGATGTGAGTGATGGGAGGAGGGATGTGAGTGATGGGGAGGAGGATGGGAGTGATGGGGAAGATGTGAGTGGAGGAGGGGATGGGAGTGGTGTGGGGAGTGATGGGAGTGGTGTGGAGGGTGGGAGTGGTGTAGAGGAGGGATGGGAGTGGTGTGGAGGGTAGGGAGTGGTGTGAGGAGGGATGGGAGTGGTGTGGAGGGTAGCGAGTGATGGGGAGGAAGGGATGTGAGTGATGGGGAGGAGGGATGGGAGTGGTGAGGAAGGAGATGGGAGTGGTGAGGAGGGATGGGAGTGGTGGGAGGAAGGATGTGAGTGATGGGGAGGAGGGATGTGAGTGATGGGGAGGAGGGATGGGAGTGATGGGGAGGAAGGATGTGAGTGGAGAGGAGGAGGGATGGGTGTGGTGGAGGAGGGATGGGAGTGGTGTGGAGGGTAGGGAGTGGTGTAGAGGAGGGATGGGAGTGGTGTGGAGGGTAGGGAGTGGTGGAGAGGAGGGATGGGAGTGGTGTGGAGGGTAGCGAGTGATGGGAGGAGGATGGAGTGATGGGGAGGAGGGATGGAGTGGTGAGGAAGAGAGATGGGAGTAGTGATGAGGAGGGATGGGAGTGGTGGGAGGAAGGATGTGAGTGATGGGGAGGAGGGAATGGGTGGTGTGGAGGAGGGATGGGAGTGGTGGGGAGGAGGGGAACAATGTGAGTGAGTGTGTGGCTGATGGGCAAATGGAGATGTGTGGGAGTGAAGGAAACATGGTGATGTGGCCTGGGTCGATCAGGTGGAGGGAGGGAGAGAGGGTCAGAGGAGGAGCTGTTACCAAAAGCTAGAAGCTAGTGAGTTTCAGATCTCCTGAAGGATTTTGTGAACTGGACTCCCAAGAATGGAGGCACAACACGTTAAAAATGAAGATATGCCATTGCTGACTGGACTCAAAAGCAGAGCAAAGCATCGAGGCCCAAGGACGTAAAACGAGCTAGTGTTCAGCCCACATCTCTGAGTCTGCCAAGATCCCCCACCTGAGCCCATCTGTCTGCCTGTCTTTGACCCATGTCCTTCTCTTCTTCTTCCTTCCATCAGGTCCGGGGTCTCACATCGCCAGGTTCGGGAGTAGTTGTTGTGCAGCAACAGTCAGTCTACTGAAACAACATCACCCAGATCAGCGTTTAATTGTCTCTGCAGCCGTGGACTCACCTTCAGGGACTCTGCAGTATATGTTCTGTGAATTATTAGTTTACTTTCTTTGATATTTACACAATTTGTCCTCTACGGCACATCGGATGTTTGTCGGTCTTCGTTGTGTGGTTTCATGTGGATTGCATTTCTTTGCCTTATGGCTGCCTGCAAGAAGATGAA
Organism: Mobula birostris; assembly: GCF_030028105.1. Lineage (NCBI taxonomy): Eukaryota > Metazoa > Chordata > Chondrichthyes > Myliobatiformes > Myliobatidae > Mobula > Mobula birostris. Next base: position 102,638,672 of record NC_092377.1, read on the forward strand.
C